>NW_025746313.1:0-131351 GCF_021184085.1 Oncorhynchus gorbuscha
AATTACACACAGATGGAGCTTAGAAAATGTGATCATAGCCGATCATGCGTCCATGTTAGTAGTTTTCTATAACACTTGTATTGTTCTGTTTCCCAGGACGGCTGAATGCATTTACAATATAACTGTTGCGCATGCATATAAGGCTTTTATAGCAATGTGTAACAAGTCTCGAACATCTTATTAACCCTCATTATCCCAGGACGATGTCAGGGTTCAGAAAGTGACCAAACGCATCCACACTCTGGAAGAGGTGGGTATCAACGTCAAGCTGCTGAGTGAGATGCTGTCCCACTACGACAAGGACAGGTCCTCCCAGTCAGACAGAGAGATCATCAAGGTGTGTGTTCCATTCAGACTCCACACACATCACACTTAGCCATAGTTCAAACACCGCTCTATCGCCGCACCGAACTAAAGCATTTCACTTTCTCTTTGGGAGAGCAGGGATAGTGTGCCTCGTCTGTCTTTTGACAATAGTTGGTCAGCCTCTGCTGCTCTTTCGGCGCGGTGCGGGTGAGGCACGCCTCTGTTTCATGTAGTTCTGCCAGAGCAGTTCTTCCACTGTCAGGAAAAATGGGCATGCATATTAATATATGTTAATTGCGTGCAAATAAAGGTTGCTTGGCTACCACACCCACAACGGAAGCACAGTCATGGCTGATACGCAGGCGGAGGATGTCTGAGAGGTGACTGTTATACCTGAATTCAACCCAAAAGCAACGAGTATGTCTGCAGTGTTGAGAGAGCGGTTGTATGAAACCAATTGGTATGTCACCAGAGTTCTCAGCCATGCCTGCCCGTTCTTCAGGTCTATTCAGTTCTACTCGCCAAAAGTTTGGCGTCTGAACTGTGTGTTACTTAGATACTTGTCCTCTTTGCTTGCTGTGAGGCATTAAGGACCTTATGTATCACCTCAGGCTATAGCCATCCTTAAAACAATTTTACAGCTCGTCCCAATTTGTTCCTCTGGATAGGTATAAGCAGTTTAGTGGTGGAGCTTCTATCATATTGCTAACTCCTTACCTATCTGCAAACACCAAAGTGTTAGGACCAATGGGAAGGGGACGGAAAGGGTAGGAGCGAATTAGGAATGGCTGCTAGAATGATACGAGCGTGGTAGACTTTGATGTTATGTGAAATGAATTAGAATTGTAAATTGTCAGTGGCTGATTGAAGCATGTCGTCGTTCTGTAATACCAGGAACTATACGACCGCTGCGACAAGTTGAGACGCGCTGCTTTCAAAATGGCCACAGAGACTGAAGATAACGACACAAGTTTAGGTGAGGAAATACATTTGTTATTTGAATGTGTTTCAACCTCTTAGATTGTTATTTGTTGTTCCATCTCTTAACCTCTGACCTTTGCCCTCCAGGTGACATCCTGCAGGCCAGCGATGACCTCTCACGGGTCATCAACTCCTACAAGAAGATTGTCAAGGGACAGACCGTGAATGGAGACATCGAGGATGCTAGATCTGCAGCTGGTGAAGGTGAGTGATGGCACGTAATGTATACACACACACACACTTTCACATCTTTTCATATCACTTTCAGAGCAAACTGTTTCCTTTCTACCTCCTTCGATTTCAATTCCTCTCTCTGCTTCCTTCTACCTCTCTCTGCTTCCTTCTACCTCTATCTGCTTCCTTCTACCTCTCTCCACCTCTCCTTCTTTTCCTCTCTATTCTAGAGACCACAGGGAACAGTGACAACACAGAGACCTTGATTGACCTGGCTGGCATTGACGTTCCAGACTCCACCTCTGCTCCGCCTGCCCCTCTCCCATTGGTCTCCGATCCCACTTCAGCCAATCACCTGGGGTTCCCAATCCCTGTCTTGCCTCCTCCTCCAAAAAGGTTGGCCGGGTTGCATGCCAGTCAGAACAGCAGCCCCAGCCACCCAGCCACCGACAAGGCCCTCAACGCTCTCTCTCTCCTTGACGATGAGCTGCTATCCTTAGGTAGCTCACTGACCTTGCATTTTATGGATGTTATGTGTAAATGTATTCTTGTTAAATATAGGCCATATTTCCTATTTGATTTGTATTCTAAATGTATTCATCACCAATGTTCAGACAATGCCCCATGGTACTTAATTTCATTATGCCAGCAGCATCCCACTGCTGGCTTGCCTCTGAAGCTAAGCAGATCCTTGGATGGGAGACCAGATGCTGCTGGAAGGGGTGTTGGAGGGCCAATAGGGGGTACTCTTCCCTCTGGTATAAGGGGATCACAATGCCCCAGGGCAGTGAAGGGAACATTGCCCTGCATCTTGTGCAGTCTTTCGGGATGGGACGTTAAACTAAAGATCCCATAGCACTTATTGTAAGAGTAGAGGTGTTTACCCTAGTGTCCTGGCTAAATTCCCAATTTTAGGCCTCATACCATCATGGCCACCTAATGATCCCCAGCTTCCAATTGTCTCATTCATCCCGCTCCTCCCCCCTGTCACTATTCTCCAAGTCGTTGCTGTAAAAGATATGTTCTCAGTCAATTTACCTGGTAAAAGAAGGGTCACTACTCATGTCCCTTGTGTGTTTTTTCAGGCCTGAACGATCCAGTTCCTTCTCTGAACAGCCAATCAAAACCAACGCTGAATGAAATAGCGAATCCGTGGACCTCCTTACAGGTAGTTCTTCCTGATGAGGACCACAATGGTCAGAGCATTAAAAAGCATGACTTTTTTTCTACTGTCATTTCCTGTCTTTACCAGTGAGGAGTTTTGAACAACTCTTGTGATACATTGGGTAGATTTGTAAGTGTCTCCTCCCTTCTATCCATCTCCAGGCTCCTGACCCTGGCCTGGACTTGTTTGGCACTATAGCAGGGCCAGGCCCAGTATTTCCCCAGTCCAGCCAGCGCCAGCCCCGCCACGGCCCCTGCCACCCACAGCCTCCAGGACCTCCAAGACCTGGCCATGCTGGACTTTGGAGAGCCAAAGAGGTGCTCAACTAACCTTACTCTCTTCACTTCACTAGAAATATTGTAGATCACTTCAAGGTATTATATTACCCACATTGAATTAGATCAGGTGCTTCAGCGCATGGCTAAAGTGAAGCAACACTTCTGAGGTAATCCGAAGTCTCAGGGTTGTCATTAATAGTGTGTCACATCATTACATTACTAGATGCTACTCAACATTATCCTGAATATGGTACAAATCAACATGATCTTGATTGCACACTTGCTTGTTTGATTTAGTTATGTTTCCAGAGAGAGCTCATGTTGTTTTTCTGTCATTTTCAGTTTGCGTGTTGGCGGCGGATTCGGGATGGCAGCCTCTATGGGAGCCGTAGTACCACCCTCCTTGGGGGCCATGGTGCCCCCAGGTCCCCCTCTCCTCGACCTCCCTCCTCCCTGGCCCCATGCCTGGCTCCCCTGCGTTGTCCCACACCAAAGCCCAGACGCTGAGCTCTGCCCCAGGCAGCCCCCTGTTCAGCTCCCTCTCCCCCTTCCACCACTCCTCCTTCCAGGGGGGCAGCCCAGCCAGGGGGCTAGGACCGGAGACCTCCCTGGGCAACGTGCACGTCCCCCTGGAGGCCATCAGACCCAGTGAGTACTGGAGATAGGGGAGGGAGGTAGAGAGAGGGAAGTGTGTAAAGGGAAATGGGACATGCTATATATCCTCCTGTGAAATTGAACGTTGTTGGTCTTTTTGAACCATTTGATGTCCACAGTACAATGTCTGGATAACATTGATATAGCCTCTCACTGCCTCTGTCCCCTCCAGGTAAAGGGCTCCTGTAACTTGGCCTATGATAAGGATGGGGTGCGTGTGCTGTTGAACTTTGCCTCAGACTGTCCCCCTTGCAGACCAGACGTGCTGGTGTTAGTGGTGTCCATGCTGAACACTGCACCACTGCACGTTCAGAACGTGGTCCTTCAGGCCGCCGTGCCCAAGGTAACACACAGGTGCAATATACACATGGTACACACACACACACTTTGTTCACACTTGCTCTGTCTAGGTGCCATAGGAGCCTACAGCCATGTCTCAGGGCAATGTGTACACCTGCACTCGTATAATACTTACACATGTGTCCACTCCTGTATACTTACTCACTCAAACATATCATTTCATCCAAACAAAAGGTGATGGGGTCCTCACTCAAAAATATGTTGCATAAAGCTTCATTTTTGTATTTATTTGTATTTTCACTGCATCAGGGATCGAGTACGCCGGCTTTGCAGCCATCTTCAGTGTGTAACTTTCACACACTCCTTAACCCCTCCTCTCCTTGTCCTCCAGTCCATGAAGGTGAAGCTGCAGCCTCCGTCAGGAACAGAGCTGCCTCCCTTTAACCCCACCCTTCCCCGGCCTCCATCACACAGGTCATGCTGCTGGCCAATCCCCTGAAGGTAAGAGCAGGGCCACGAGTATTTCATGGTCACATGGTCAGGGAACAGTCATATGATCTTCCTAGGGCCCAGCGGTTTTCTGATTAAGGTCACATGGTTAGGGAGCAGCCCACTTCTCTAATACACAAGCCAGAGTCACTGTAGGACTAGGGCTCTATCTCCTTAACAGTATTGGAGGTTCAAGGTCCCTCCTCTCTGACTTTCTTATCCAATGCGGTTTGGGGACACGAAGAGGGAGGATTTGAGGAATTAAGGAAATATTCATTGAGAGAGGGGCTAGGTCTTTTTGGACCTGCTGGGCTTCCATCCTCTTTGTAGTCTTTGTGAAACCACTTGCTAACCCTCTTCCAACGTTTGCCTCTTGCAGGAGAAGGTGCGTCTGCGCTACAAGCTGGCGTTCACTCTCGGAAACAGGCAGTGCTCAGAGGTGGGCGAGGTGGACCAGTTCCCCCCGCCAGACAGATGGGGTCACCTATAGCCACCCCCATACACCACAGAGCTGAGCCAGGACGGGCCAAACCAACACTCCATGATGGGGTGTTAACCACACATACCCCAGAGAGAGATGAGCCAAGGAGAGGATAGGGTGGGAGAACTGCTGCAATGTTACAGTACCAACATAGTGCTACCTACCAGCCAACCATTCTGTTTCTTTTAGATTGTTTTGATATTTACCGTCTTTGTATTTGCCCAGTTGCTATTGAGACAATTGTAACTTTGTAAGCATAATATAGCATACATGGCACACACTGAAGTTCAAGCCAGTTTTACAATAGCTTCCAGAGCTTGTATTGAATATTATTGCAGGACAGCATCTCAACTGAAGGGATACAAGTGCTTTTTCCATGTTTCAGAAATTGATACAAAGATGTGAAGAAGTGTCACTCTTTATTTGTTATTAAGTGTGTTTATTAACTGAGAACATCTACAAGGTATTTTAGCAGGCCAGTCAGTCGTCCGTTATATACAGCACTGCAGGACATTTCCTAACAAACGTAGTCCCGCCCACAAGACATGCTGGCAAAGGAAATATAACTAACACTACATCCATTATTATGACGAGATGCATACATACAGTGTATATACTGTGTGTGTGTGTGTGTGTGTGTATATATATATATATATATATACATATATATATATATACACACAGTATATATATATATACACACAGTATATATGTCAATGTTTATACCCCAGCATTGTTGAATACTTGTTTCTAAGTGGCTAGAAGGGCATTCTAGAAATGACATTTATTGAGTTTATAACTAGGGGAAAATTATTGATTAATCCTATAACTGGAATATAATTTGGTGAAATGTGGTAATCTTATCCGGAGGACTTGCTAGTTAGTATGTTAGCTCAGAGTAGCTCATACTTAGCTTGAGTCAAGATACAGAAAGTTATGTTGATTAGATGTGGGTGCTAACTGGCTGTTGACAAAGGCCTTGAACATGATTCCATGAGGTGTTTCAATATTTCTTCAGTACATATCCAGTGATCATGCTTATTAGACATAATTGTGGCAATTATTATTATCACATTGTTTTAAAGTGATGTATATTGTATTTCTCAATTATATTAGTTAATGGGTTTTCTGGACCTTCTAGGTCTTACTACAGACTAATATACAGCTACTATTTTGATGACTGGGTTTCCTAGCAACACTGTAATCAATATTGTGGTTACTCCTGGCGTGCTTCTGTAAGTTATCATAAATGCATACCGTAGCTGGTTTTATTCTATGGTTTAACGTACGGGTTCTTCTTATGCTCCCTCTGATGCTCGCCATCTGGTTTAACTATGGTGTTTAAGCTTTCAAAGTGGTCTGTCAACCAGAGTTAAGATATCCATTAGTACTGAGTTTTAGGATGTGTATTATTTTCTCCATTGTCAGTATTGAAATTGTATTTTTTTTATTTATTTCAGTTGTATTTCAGTGCATCACTGAATTGACCAAGCTTAACACTGGCTGAAAGTGTCATCTGACACAAGTTGGAACTAACATGGAGGAAGGTGAAGAAACCATGAGGTCAAAATCATCCAGTAATATTGAGCCCACAATAGGACAGTGATTTCATACTTCATCGATGGTGAAAGGTTGATTCGCTAACCTTCATCCTAACATTCAAAGGAATGGACGGATATGAGAATATGGTGGAAACGTCTTACCCATGCTTGCACTAATACATTGCTTTTAAATCCACACTTCAGGGAGGTTAGAGAATTGGGAAAACAGTCAGTTTGCCCCTTTCCTCCCCATGTCCTCTCTCTGGTTGTCCCTGACTTGTAGCATTGTGAGGCACAATAGCTCTGTACATAGGTGTATTTATCGTCTGTAGTCAGGAGATGTGTAGAGGTCAATGTGATGTGTAAATGTCTTGAAAGATGTTTTACGATTGTACATAATGCTATTTGTTTGTTGCATGAGGAATTAAAGGATTTTTGATCTGGTGTAATTTAGCTTATTGTACTCTTTGGTCTTTGTTGTCAGTGCATTGCTTCTCTATACATAACTTAGGCTAGTAAATCAGGTTGACTTAAAGGTCATACTTATGCCGGCTTCCACAGCGTTGACTGTGAATTTGATTTGAGCGAATGTCAAGGAAATTGTTGCCAGTGCAGTTGTGCTTGTTGACAGTGCAGTGTGCTTGTCGACAGTGAGTGTGCTTGTCGACAGTGCAGTGTGCTTGTCGACAGTGCAGTGTGCTTGTCGACAGTGCAGTGTGCTTGTCGACAGTGCAGTGTGCTTGTCGACAGTGCAGTGTGCTTGTCGACAGTGCAGTGTGCTTGTGCGACAGTGCAGTGTGCTTGTTGACAGTGCACATTTGAATCCAGGCCAGTGTTCATGTCAAAACATTTCTTTATTATCAAATAGCACATTTTGATCAGACTTGATTTGTTTTATGTACAGTATAAAAAGACAAGTGCTCTTCTTTAAGTGTTGGTCAAACTTCCACTGTCCCCTCCTTAACTATGGCCATGGCCAGGTTACGAGCTAGCGCTAGCCGCAGGAGCTCAATCTTTGTCGTCTCGATGTCCTCATCCTGAAAACGCACAGGGAAACACATTTAATGGATCATCCTCATCAGAATGTTTTTAGTGATTCCATATTCAATATGATGTAATGGTGCAACTGGGCCTTCACGCTTCAGCAAACAGGAAAGGAGGGCTGCTAAACAACAATGACAAATCATGACAAGAGTTTACCAAGAAAAACTTCCAAAAGGACTAATTCGAAGTAGAAAGGAGCACTCAAGAGAAAAGTGAGCTAAAATAAATATCAGATTGTTTGTTGAGTGCTCCAACTATTACTTTCTACCTTGAATGAATCCTTTTGGAAAATGTTCTTGGTAAGCCCTTTTCATAATTATATAATACTTTATGTTAATGAAATCAACAGTCACTTTTCTGGAATACAATATTCAAATTAGGTGACAATGGAACTGTGCGATTGGCTAACTATGAAAAGTCTGTGCTAACCCCTCTCTGGAGCAGGGCCAGTTTAGCCCTGGGCTAAAGTTGATGTTAACCCATTTTAGAATGTGCAAGTGTGAATAGACTATTAGCCGTGGGCTAAGGAGGCTCTTAGTGCAGTGTGAACAGTTGCTTAACCCGGGCTAAGGAGGCTCTTAGTGCAGTGTGAACAGTTTCTTAACCCAGTTGCTTAACCCGGGCTAAGGAGGCTCTTAGTGCAGTGTGAACAGTTGCTTAACCCGGGCTAAGGAGGCTCTTAGTGCAGTGTGAACAGTTGCTTAACCCGGGCTAAGGAGGCTCTTAGTGCAGTGTGAACAGTTGCTTAACCCGGGCTAAGGAGGCTCTTAGTGCAGTGTGAACAGTTGCTTAACCCGGGCTAAGGAGGCTCTTAGTGCAGTGTGAACAGTTGCTTAACCCGGGCTAAGGAGGCTCTTAGTGCAGTGTGAACAGTTGCTTAACCCGGGCTAAGGAGGCTCTTAGTGCAGTGTGAACAGTTGCTTAACCCGGGCTAAGGAGGCTCTTAGTGCAGTGTGAACAGTTGCTAACCCCGGGCTAAGAAACTGTAGAGATTAGAGCATATTATTAAACAGTATTAGGAGATTGAAAGGGAAACAGACATTAGATAGAGGGTAAGGGGGTGTGTAACCCAGTACCTGCATGGGTCTGTCTGGGGTGGGAACACTCTTCCCTGAGGTCAGCTCCTCCAGACAGAACATCAGCTCATGAGTTTGATCAGCAGAGAAGATCACCTGCAAGAGGACAAGCCCAGAGATTAGCCAACTGACTGCAACAAAAGGCTATTAGCCTAAAGAGGCACCATCTACAAAACTACGAGCATATATTCAGACCTACAGATCTGATAGGAATCAATAAGGTAAGGAGATCTCTTAATTTAAATCATATTTATTATATAATATATTTTCTTTAAGATTACAAAGATGTTTCGCAGTTCATATTTAGTTAGTAAACCCCCCAAAAAAAGGTAAATTCAATCTATGGAATATGCTACACATTAGGTAAGTAGAAAGACGTTAATTTCAACGTTAAGTCAAGGATGGAAGTTAATGTTGTGGGCCAGTTGACCTCTTTCTGCTCCAGCAGGGGCAGGGCGTCGGTCAGCAGAGTCATCCAGAAGGAATGTGGGGCGATCTTGGCCGTCATCAGGGAGAGGAGGAGCTTGGCGGCATCCGAGAAACGCTTCTCGCCGTACAGCCGATGGAACTCACGGTACTTCCCTGCAGACAACAGGATCACATCCATCAAGGCAAAGCGTAGGAAAAACAGTTTCTCTACAGAAAGCGTTAACGCGCATTTCTTATTGGACATGTTCAGGTAGTCCATCCTGTTTCCTTCCGTAAATGGTGCCTAATGAATATGACCCAGGACAGGAGGGGAACAGAATGAACTAATGGATACAATCACATGATGCTCTCTCATTGGTATCATTGGTTACACTCATTCATATATCCTTATGTACATATTCCTTATCCCCTTACACTGTGTATAAGACAGTAGTTTTGGAATTGTTAGTTAGATTACTTGTTGGTTATCACTGCATTGTCGGAACTAGAAGCACAAGCATTTCGCTACACTCGCATTAACATCTGCTAACCATGTGTATGTGACAAATAAAATTTGATTTGATTTGATTTACACAGACACAGTATCAATGGCATAGTATGGTGTAAAATGTATTTGCCACAGTTTTAAGTATAGAACTGAGAATTGCACCGAATTCCCAGAAATGATGTGAGAACCATCTATCAGTCACACATGATGCCAGTTGGGACACCCAATATGGTCACTGTAGAATTGTTTAGAATTTGAATTCTCATTCTACTCGCTACAGCACTGGTAGAACTTGTATGGCCTAAATGTAAATACACCGTGGTTCCACTTGATTGGTTAAGAACAAGATAACATTATATACATCATAGTTCTGCCTTCATGAGTGACTAATTGTAAAGTGAGACATTACACTCACGTTACATTTCCCCAGCTGTAGGTTATCATCAGCTGTTACAACAGTATTAGGCCACAGACTGCAGCCTTATATGGACCACTTTTCTCCTACGTGAGAGAATCATTTAATAGAAAGGCCAAAATATAACATGGGTTTGATCCAGTGTGTGTGTGTGTGAGTGTGTGTGTGCGCATGTGAGTGATATGTGGCTGACTGAATGTCAAGTTAACATGCAAGACCAAGCAGGGCTCTACAATGCGACCATTTTACTGGCATATGCACCTAAATATGTTGCTGTGGGACCTGGATTTTTTATTGAAGAGCACCAGTGTGCCTAGAAAACATACAATTCTAACTTTATTACCTCAAATATATCTAGATTTGTGCTCCTGAATTTCTTTGTGTGCACCTATATTTTTCAACTTAACACACGGTGCTCCTTGTAAAACAGCTTAGAGCCCTGCCAAGGAGTGTTGGCTTGTTTGTGTGTTCACAGTCCTTCATGCCTGTGTATGTACATGTTTGCACTCCATACCTAGAAAAGTAAGCCTGTCACTGAGCAGCATGGCTGGACCCAGGTTGTCAATCAGGTCCAGATCAGAGAAGGTCCCTTTGGCACAGTAGTCCTGGAGAAACCTGAGATACAGACCATAGAGATACATCTATAGACCAGAGAGACGCCGTATATCTAGGATACAGACCATAGAGATAAATCTATAGACCAGAGAGACGCCGTATATCTAGGATACAGACCATAGAGATACATCTATAGACCACAGATACCGTATATCTAGGATACAGACCATAGAGATAAATCTATAGACCAGAGAGACACCGTATATCTAGGATACAGACGGGGTTAAACCCACGGAGGGTGGGGAGCGAGAGAGTGAGCGACTACAGGGTGGTCTGGTAGCTAGTGGTGTGGAAGCAGATGTCATGGGGGGACATCTTTGCTGCCCTTCTTGAAGTAATTCCAGATCTAACGTGGTGACTCCACTACGTAGCTTTCATCAACCCCTCATGTTAGATCAGTGGTTACATCAAGGAAAGGAGGAAGGAAGAAGGAATTTTCTAAGTATTGAAAACAGGCCGACGACTGTCCAGCAAATAAAAACAGCATTCCTGAACAGGTCACATGGTCAGGATCAGTAAAACCTCATGTAGACATACAGCACCTCTCTGATATGAGGGTGGCGAAGGCAGCATCTTTGGCTCTGATGCTCCAGGAGAGAGCAGAGCCCAGTCTGTTGTTCCTCAGGGCCTTCTTGGCCATGATCTTACAGATGCTCCTCACTGCAACACAGAGAGACACATTATACCAAAGAGTTAGGGGGTGATATACACAACAGGCATGACAGAAATCAGGGGGAGTTTGAATGTATTTTCCACGTGTGTTTTAGTAAGTGTCCATGTTGAAATTGAGGGAGTGAGACAGAATGTGGGTCTCAGTGAGAGCTTCATGCATGAGAGTAAGATGGACAACTGTTTTGGATAAGAGCGCGTGAGTATGCCTGCGTACGTACGTGTATACATCATATCTACCTTGTTCAGTCATCTGCCTCTGCTCACAGATCCTGATCACCTTCAGGGCCTTGCGCTCCGTGTCCAGAGGAACACGCTCTATCTGTAGCTCCAGGTACACACGGCCAAACTCTGGACAGTGGTCAAAGTAGTCCACAGCCAGCTGCCACAGGCTGAGGACCAGAGAGAAATAGCTGGTTAATCATGCACAGCTTAACCGATCATCCAATAGGAGCAGCACTGGAGCAGGTCAAACAGGGGAAGAGGCCTACACGCGTAGCCGACAACACTCTCTAGAAAAGATAACTACTGAACACAGTGGACCTCAGCATGTGTAGTTTTGCAGACGTGACTATATGTGTGACAGTTATCTATTAGAAAAACAGACATGTTGGCACTGGGAGTGATGCATATAGTCCAATCTATTACTAACCAGACTAGTGGGTCTGTCTCACCTGTGATGGGTGAAGAGTCCTGAGGCGTACTCCAGCAGTAGAAACTCTCTCAGGTTGGAGCCAAAACTACAACAACACAGAGAACACGTTATTATGGTCAACGGTGACGAAGGCTGCCACCGAAACACCTCAGTTTGTTCGGACCTCTGCTGCTAAAAAAACACTAAATATTTCATTGCGTGTGGGTTCTTTATTAAGTGTATGCCCTTTGAATCCGGCACCCAAATACTTCCTGTTATCACAAACATTTGAGCTGAGCACGCCAACTTCACTTTCTATGATTCTGATCAATGTTACCATGAGAACAATATTGGCAGTTAATGTCAACCCTTTCGTGGGACAGTAGTGTCCTTAACTTACTGTAGGTTGTGAGACTGGAGCAGTTTACAGTGGTCCAGTAGGTCAGTCAGATGCCCCACAAACCACCAGTTGTTGAGAGCAATGCTGGAAAGCACAAACAACATGTCATAAATATCACAACATAAGAAACTGAACAGTAGTTTACATGAGTGACAGAGGGGAAATCACATTGTGTGTCTAGCCCCCACATTTATTTCATCTTATCCACATTAACAGTTACTGTTACCTTAGCAACAACACAGCTACTCTCCCTGGGTTCTATACCATAGAAATATAATTCCTTTGGTTTCTGTATTTCTATGGTCGATAGACGCTCCTCCTCACCTGCAGTCTTTGATGACCTGGTGGATGTCAAACTCAAAGGCTGCCAGCAGGATGCTGTCCAGGGGCTCTGGGACACTCCTCGTGTCCAGGAACATGTGCATGCTAGACTGGAACACACACACATAGGACAGGACACTTAATCATAGTGTTGTGGTAAGTCCCAGGGCATACTAGTGCAACTCTGTATCATGTATAGTGTAGTAGTAAGTACCTGTGCGTAGTAGTGCAGCTCTGTGGGCTTGACAGTGGGGTGGGAGAACAGCAGTCTGGTGACCAGGAAGTGATACCAGGTACTCAGCAGCTCCTTGTACTCCAGGAGAACATCCTCATCACCAACCAGGATCTACATGGATAATTAGGAGGGTATAGATAAACCATGGATGGATACTTATTTAGGAGGGTATGGATAAACCATGGATGGATACTTATTTAGGAGGGTATGGATAATCCATGGATGGATACTTATTTAGGAGGGTATGGATAATCCATGGATGGATACTTATTTAGGAGGGTATGGATAATCCATGGATGGATACTTATTTAGGAGGGTATGGATAATCCATGGATGGATACTTATTTAGGAGGGTATGGATAATCCATGGATGGATACTTATTTAGGAGGGTATGGATAATCCATGGATGGATACTTATTTAGGAGGGTATGGATAATCCATGGATGGATACTTATATGGATGGTATTTGGAGGGTATGGATAAACCATGGATGGATGAATGTAACAACAGGTGGAACATATGGATAGTAGTTGGAAGAGACAGACAGCACCAACAAGAGATTATTTTAGCTCCTAAACAGTTCACGCTCACACAGATGCAGGTACAGAGCCAATGGACTCTACATGTACAGAGAGAGTTACTTTTGGCTAAGGTATACATCGTATACTACAGGTAGCTACACTGACGACAAAACATTTAGCTCTTTATATGACAGACTGACCAGGTGAAAGCTATGATCCCTTATTGAGGTCACCTGGTTTGCCAGCAGCATACCACCCTGCACACTACTGCTGGCTTGCTTCTGAAGCGAAGCAGGGTTGGTCCTGGTCAGTTCCTGGCTGGAAGACCAGATGCTACTGGAAGTGGTGTTGGAGGGCCAGTAGGAGGCACTCTTTCCTCTGGTATAAAAAAATATCCCAATGCCCCAGGGCAGCGATTGGGGACACTGCCCTGTGTAGGGTGCCATCTTTCGGATAGGACGTTAAACGGGTGTCCTTACTCTCTGAGGTCATTAAAGATCCCATGGCACTTATCGTAAGAGTAGGGGTGTTAACCCCGGTGTCCTGGCTAAATTCCCAACCTGGCCCTCAAAAAACCATCACGGTCACCTAATAGTCCCCAGTTTACAATTGGCTCATTCATCCCCATCCTCTCACCTGTAACTATTCCCCAGGTCGTTGCTGTAAATGAGAACGTGTTCTCAGTCAACTTACCTGGTAAAATAACGGATAAATAAAAAAAATAAAAAACCTTCAATCAGTGAAGATGAAGGGGAGGAGGTTAAAGAAGGATTTTTAAGCCTTGAAACAATTGAAACATGGATTGTGTATATGTGCCATTCAGAGGGTGAATGGGCAAGACAAAACATTTAAGTGACTTTGAACAGGGTATGGTAGTAGGTGCCAGGCGCACTGTGAGTGTGTCAAGAACAGCAACGCTGCTGAGTTTCACGCTCAACAGTTTCCTGTGTGTGTCAAGAATGGTCCACCACCCAAAGAACATCATGACAACTTGACAACTTGACAACTGTGGGACGCATTGGAGTCAACATGGGCCAGCATCGCTGTGGAATGTTTGACACCTTGTAGAGTCCATGCCCCGATTAATTTAGACTGTTCTGAGGGCAAAAGGGGTGCAACTCAATATTATGACAGTGTTCCTAATGTTTTGTACACTCTGTGGGTACCTGTCACCACACAGATGCAGGTAAAGTGTGCCAGGGCAGGTATTGGGCAGTTCCACTGACCTTACAGATGTCCTCCAGGTGGCGGTTGCTGGCAAAGGACTGGTCCTGGAGACAGTGGTCCACCTCCTCGCGCCAGTGTCTCCACTTTACATCAAACTCTGTCAGGGTCTGAGTCTCACCAGGCTACAGTAAGATGTCATAGAGGAGAGAGCGCTAGAGTTACAACCATAGAGATACATATAATATACGTCTTCTACTTGATTCTGTGGTTAAAACTGGTTGCTGTTCAGGAGGTTGAAACGTTCAGATAGAAATGCACTATGTACATTGAAGATGGGCATCTTCATGAGCAAGTTGTCCAGCAGCTTGAACATGACCCTGGCTGCAGGCTGCAAAGCTGCCTGTTTCACCAGAACCTGCCTGGCCTCGTCCATCCGGCCCTGCAGCACGTAGCTGATCACCTGGAGACACAGAGGGGGGTTCAATAGGGGACAAAGAATATCTGCATACAGACTAGTGCACAAATAAACATGAATAGCAGATTACACAGATATAAGTTAAAGGAGTTCAACTGGGCAAAGATAAAATACATAGTATATCAACGAGTTTATTTCAACCACATTGGAAGTAATCATGGAGAACCATTTAAAAAGGCAAATTCACTGGAGGTCTTGAGGATCCACTAAATTAGTTTTGATCAAACAGGGCTCTAAGCTGACAGTTTATTTTTTATAAGGAGCACATGTGCTCGTAAATTGAAAAATGTAGGAGCACACAAAGAAATTAAGGAGCACAATGAAAGTATTTGAGCAAGTGTTTTTATGATAAGAAATTAATAAAAGTTTAAGAATAAAAGTTTGTTGGAGTGTTCCATACTCAATCAATTACAATGTACGAGAGGTAGACCGATGAATCAGAATGGCCGATTAATTAGGGCTGATTTCAAGTTTTCATAACAATCGGAAATCGGTATTTTTGGACACCGATTTTGCCATTTCTTTTTTTTACACCTTTATTTAATCTTTATTTAACCAGGCAAGTCAGTTAAGAACACATTCTTATTTTCAATGATGGCCTAGGAACGGTGGGTTAACTGCCTTGTTCAGGGGCAGAACGACAGATTTTCACCTTGTCAGCTCAGGGATCCAATCTTGCAACCTTACAGTTAACTAGTCCAACGCTATAACCACCTGCCTCTCGTTGCACTCCACACGGAGACGGCATGTTACGCAAATGCCGTAAACCAAGGTAAGTTGCTAGCTAGCATTAAACTTAACTTATAAAAACAATCAATCATAATCACTAGTTAATTACACATAGTTGATGATATTACTAGATATTATCTAGCGTGTTCTGCATTGCATATAATCTGACTGAGCATACAAGCATCTGACTGAGCGGTGGTAGGCAGAAGCAGGCGCGTAAACATTCATTCAAACAGCACTTTCGTGCATTTTGCCAGCAGCTCTTCGTTGTGCGTAAAGCATTGCGCTGTTTATGAATTACTTCAAGCCTATCAACTCCCTAGATGAGGCTGGTGTAACCGAAGTGAAATGGCTAGCTAGTTAGTGCGCTCTAATAGCTTTTCAAACGTCACTCGCTCTGAGCCTGTGCTGGTTTCCCTTGCTCTGCATGGGTAACGCGGCTTCGAGGGTGGCTGTTGTCGTTGTGTTCCTGGTTCGAGCCCAGGGAGGAGCGAGTAGAGGGACGGAAGCTATACTGTTACACTGGCAATACTAAAGTTCCTAAGAACATCCAATAGTCAAAGGTTAATGTAATACAAGTGGTATAGAGGGAAATAGTCCTATAATAACTACAACCTAAAACTTCTTACCTTGGAATATTCAAGACTCATGTTAAAAGGAACCACCAGCTTTCATATGTTCTCATGTTCTGATCAAGGAACTTAAACATTAGCTTTCTCACTTAATTTCTTCTCCAACACTTAGTTTTGCATTATTTAAACCAAATTGAACATGTTTGATTATTTATTTGAGGCTAAATTGATTATCGATGTATTATATTAAGTTAATATAAGTGTTCATTCAGTATTGTTGTAATTGTCATTATTACAAAAAAATATATAAATATATATATATATATATATAAAAAAGTATTATTATTGGTCCTCCAATAATCAGTGCTGAAAAATCATAATCGGTCAACCTCTACAATGTACCCTCCAATATGAGTCATTTAGGCGAGACAATGTTCAGCTGCCCCTTTGAGTTCCACGACGTCTCTTTGCTAGCAGTTGAGCAAGCTCAAACTAACATTGAAAAACCACATAGCATGTGAACAAAACAATGTAAATAGCCAAGAAATATGAGAAGAAAGTCACACTTTAGTAGACTTTCAGGTGAAATCAACCAACTTCTACGCTGTGCGCTTCTAAAAATGTATTTTTCAGCACTTCACTCAGTGCTGCTCGAGGTGGGAAAGCTAAACTCAGCAAAAATAATACTCTGTCAACTGCGTTTATTTTCAGCAAACTTAACATGTGTAAATATTTGTATGAACACAACAAGATTCAAAAACAGACAAACTGAACAAGTTCCAAAGAAATGTGACTAACAGAAATGGAATAAATGTGTCCCTGAAAAAAGGGGAGGATCAAAAGTAACAGTCAGTATCTGGTGTGGCCACCAGCTGCATTAAGTACTGCAGTGCATCGCCTTCTCATGCTTCTCATGGACTGCACCAGATTTGCACGTTCTTGCTGTGAGATGATGTTACCCCACTCTTCCACCAAGACACCTGTAAGTTCCCGGACATTTCTGGGGGGGAATGGCCCTAGCCCTCACCCTCTGATCCAACAGGACTCAGGCGTGCTCAATGGGATTGAGATCCGGGCTCTTCGCTGGCCATGGCAGAACACTGACCGTCCTGTCTTGAAGGAAATCAGCCATACTGCTTGTTATGTGCGTGGTGGCATTGTCATGCTGGAGGGTCATGTCAGGAGGAGCCTGCAGGAAGGGTACCACATGAGGGAGCTGATGTCTTCCCTGTAACGCACAGCGATTCAACGATAAAGGCGAATCTGACCATTACTCCTGGTGAGACGAAACTGCGACTCGTCAGTGAAGAGCACTTTTTGCCAGTCCTGTCTGGGCCAACGACGGTGGGTTTGTGCCCATAGGTGACATTTATGCCGGTGATGTCTGGTGAGGACCTGCATTACAACAGGCCTACAAGCCCTCAGTCCAGCCTCTTTCAGCTTACTGTGAACAGTCTGAGCACTAATGGAGGGATTGTGCATTCCTGGTGTAACTCGGGCAGTTGTTGTTGCCATCCTGTACCGGTTCCGCAGGTGTGATGTTCGGATGTACCAATCCTGTGCAGGTGTTGTACACGTGGTCTGCCACTGCGAGGACGATCCACGGTTCGTCCTGTCTCCCTGTAGCGCTGTCTTAGGCATCTCACTGTATGGACATTGCAATTTATTGCCTTGACCACATCTGCAGTCCTCATGCCTCCTTGCAGCATGCCTAAGGCACGTTCACGCAGATGGGCAGGGACCCTGGGCATCTTTCTTTTGGTGTTTTTCAGAGTCAGTAGAAAGGCATCTTTAGTGTCCTAAGTTTTCATAACTGTGACCTTAATTGCCTACCGTCTGTAAGCTGTTAGTGTTTTAACGAACATCCCACAGGTGCATGTTCATTAATTGTTTATGGTTCATTGAACAAGCATGGGAAACAGAGATAAACCCCTTACAATTAAAATCTGTGAAGTTATTTGGATTTTTACGAATTATCTTTGAAAGACAGGGTCCTGGAAAAAGGGACGTTTCTTTTTTTGCTGAGTTTATATGGTATTTGTAGTGCTGTGTGTGATTAGCTACCAGCTATGAAACAAAAACAGAACGTTTACTTTGAAAATGGCTACGGCAGCATTTTTTGTGTTACTATGAATCACATGCTCGCTCATACATTACTTTTTCAGTTCGCACACATCTATTTTTAGGCACATTTGAGTAAAATGGTCACGCTGTAGAGCCAAAAATCAGCCTGACGTATCTACGCACTGGGCCAATAGCATTTAAAAAATGCAGAGAGAGACAGGAGAGGGGTGTATGTGTACGTACCACGTCCCAGTAGGCCTGGTGCTCTGCGGGGCTCTCACTCGCCAGCACCTCCCTGGCCTTCTCATCCACGTCAGCCTTGTGCAGCCTCACCCAGTCGAGCAGGTGGAGCACCAGGGAGCCAGCTAGAGGGTCACATACAACAAACAGGGTGCAGAAAATATTAAAGTTCTGTTCACACCATAGAGATAGATGACTCACCCCTTTTAGCATGGACAATGAGGGCTTCCACCATTTAATTTGTCAACTGGGTGGGGATTTATACGAGTTTGGACAGGGGTCGCGTTAGCTTTCAGAAATCAGCATTTTCAAAACTCAGACCATAATTTTTTTTGTTGCATTTTTAACCATTTAACCTGCGTTTCATATTGAAAGTCAACCGTGCTTTTTGGCTTCACTAGAGTGATCAGGGGCTTGCAACTATTGTTTCTTTACACAAAATACATTCGTGCAAAATCATTTTCATCAGCTGACAGAGGTGCAACGCTATTTGGCAAACAGCCAGACATAATTAATTAAATTAGCCTACAATAAAAAAGGTATTTTTGCAAAGACGATGCATGGCCATCATATTTCTAATGTTTCACTTGAAGTTAATACTGCATTTTAACTTGCTACTGGAGAAAAACTTAACTGGAAGAAAGTACCGGAGAAAAGTAGCCTACACATCAGCCAGGGCACTGATGATCCAATGACAAGAGCAAATATATTTCATCCAAGTGGAGAAGTGGAACTGAAGCACAAAATTAGTAATTTTACAAATCATGATTATTTGAGCAAACCTGAAGCCGAGCAGAATTTACAATAAGAAGCATTTTAAATCTGTGTGAAAAATGCAGAATCCTACGTTAACGCGACCCCTGTGGGAGCAATCGGCCAATGAAAAATAAGAAAATGGATTACGTTAAAATGGAGATAGCCTCAATGGTGCTGCCCATGCTATCACAGACACTGTAATGGCACAGATACAAATATTAGTCTTCTATCTAGCTCTATGGTTCATACCTAGATGATGCTTGTGTGTCCAATGCAACATCAAGGTTGACACACAAAATATAAACTCTACCTGGAGCTGCATCGATGAACAACACTTCACAAAGATTCCAGATCAGCTCTACTGCCAGCAGGATTGACACCTATCATGAAAAACAGGAGAGAAGAGTGTTGCCAAGGGAATCATTATGATACACTAAAACAGTCTGAGTTGTGTAACATTACAACGGTGTTCATCTTCATCATTGATGCAAGATCATTTTCTCACGTTTGCTGATTCAATGTTATATTACTTGGGTTATGTTTCCTTGACATAAGGGTAAGTGGTTAGTCAAACTGAATAGGCACAGACAGGTACTTTACCTGATTTCCATACTGTGTAGCCAATGCTGCATCTTGTGTAGAAACTGCAAAGTGAGAGGAAATAGCATGTTACTTAAGTCTTGTCTATGAACTGCATTGATAAACATACGATTGTTGAAATGTTGCCATACTATACCTGCGACTTGCTGGAGTTCCTCCATGCATGCTCGAATCACAGACCTGTAGTTCTTGCTAATACTGACAAACCTGAATAAATAAGTGAAATTGATAAACGAGCACACCCATTACAATGCAAAACATTTAGATTACTATGAGATTAAGTCACACACATCACCACTGTTTGGTTATATTTAGAACCAGGAGTTTTTCCTGACCTCATGACAAAGGAAAACTCAGAGCCCTAGTTTGAATTACAAGAGAAAGTAGTCTATCCCATCCTTACTGGGGTTTCTTGTTCTTGCTGGGCAGATCCTCTCTGATCCTCTGCAGACCAACAAAGATGTGATGGGACTCATTGAAGAGTTTACGCAAAATCGGGGGAATAGATGTCCTCATCTTTCCTGACCTCGTGGACAAAGGGACAACCCCCTGCAGATCCACCTGAAGAGACACACATGGAGAGTGGGTTAGAGAGGAGGATGCTTTGTACTTTGACATGATTTGAGTCATGACTTTACTACCAAGTTATACATTCAACTCTCCTATCTACCTGATGCTTTGTAAATGGTCTCATAAACCAGGATATCTCCAGGACCCCACACAAATCCCAAGTGTTTTTGGTTGCTGTCGAACCCAGGGATAGGCTGAAAGAGAGAAACGTCTCGTTAGTTTATTTATGTGGACATAGCTAGGTGATTAACCGTCTAGACATTATTCTGCCTTGCTGCCAGTATCTTTCAACCCACTGAAACGAGTCATCACAAATGACAAATAAACATTGTGCAGTGATGCCAGTATTATTGTGGACACTTGAGCTCAGAGACGTTTGAATGAAGTGTCAGCTAGTTAGCGAACTAACGTTAGCAAGTTGCATAGCCTGCCCTGGACACATTTTGATTCCACAACAACAGAGCACAAGCGGTACTTACAGTAGTTGTTGGCTCCACATCTACCTCCTCCATTACCACCCACTTTAATCAAATCAATAAGGTGAATCAATAAATATAACTTAATCCACGAGCGATACAAATACTGACATTTCAAATAATATAATACAGAAATTAGGCGCTTCAACCATTCAGCTGAAGGACCCCAAAGCGTGCGTGCGTATGTCTGATGTCATAGGAATTCTGTGTCGTGCCTGACTAGAAATGCAAGCTTGCACTAAAGGGAACACAATTACTCAGTTGTCAATTTGACAAGTAATGTCACCATGAGAATATATTATTCCAATTAATAAAATCGATTTATACCAATATCTACCAATTATAATGTTTTGGTACTAATTTGCTCAAAGTAGGAATAACTTATGGCCACCAGATGCAAACAGTTATTTATTTACCCTAATGTGCAGATTTTAGTCATAATTAATTGTCGAATGAAAGGCTCCTCATAACATTTAGGCTATTTTCAATGGCATACTAGGGAAATATGGCATTTTTACAATGTTGCACCATTCTGGACCTTATCAACATCCATCTAATACTGTGTGGGCAACATTAGTTTCTTGCTGGATCATGTCTATTTTGGTACAAGTACTGTACAACCAAATATTTCATTGTTCCATCTGTGGTACAACTGCATAATTTGTTGGCTGAATGTTATGGTCTATAAAAACAAGATGGCTACTGAGGATCAGTCCTCTCTTCCATGACAAAATTCCAGAATGGTTTAAATTCCCAAACATTGACCTTTTAGTACTCTTTCTTAAATAACCTGATTTTTATTGCGCAAATGTACAGCAATGGCACGGTTAACATCAAAGCATTAGGACGTTTTCGGTGAATATTTTCATAAAACAAAACAAAAGGGAACGTGTTATAAATGCGCGTGCACGTGTTACAGAAACGCGCATTACGACATTCCCGCCCTCTGCCAGCGCTCAACATCTTACCCTGTGACCAAGGTTGGCCAATGAATGTGAAGTACAGGGCACGAGCATGTGTTTGTGATCGCGCACGTAGGGCCGGTATTTTAATCGGGAGCGGGTACGTGCGCGTACACGTCTATTTCGTTGTGTGGCGGCGTAGAGAAGCGCAAATAGAGTAACCATGGCTGACGAGAAACCCAAGGTGAGTTGCTTGAAAATATGCTTACATCTCATCACATTTTTTTTACATACATAACTCAAATAGAACTAAGGAAAAATGTACATGTAATATTTCCTTACTTGAGATCTTAGTAGACTCAAGTTTTGAAAATGCAAGTACTCCATTGGAGACACCGGAAGACCTGTGCACGCGCCTGCATGGGCGCGTGGCTTGCTGCTTGAATCGCAGCCAACTAGCGTTTGCTAGCTGAACATGACAGTAAGCAATGCATGCACTCTCTTCAGTTCTTAATCTTTTGTATTTGCAAATGTAATCTGACAAACTCAGTTCAGATCCAAGTGGTTGTATCAGTCATCACTTTGTCAATTTCTTCAGTTGCAAACTTGTTACATTCATTCATGGCTACAGCAAGGGTCCCTCTCATCTGCTTATGGAGCCAGCTATCACAGCATGTTACAAATGAGTGAAATGGTGTGACTGAGACAGTGTTAAAAACCATGTTTATGTGTTTTCATGTGTAAAAGTATGATCAATATTTTGAAATGCATCGTGTGTGTGTGTGTGTGTGTGTGTGTGTGTGTGTGTGTGTGTGTGTGTGTGTGTGTGTGTGTGTGTGTGTGTGTGTGTGTGTGTGTGTGTGTGTGTGTGTGTGTGTGTGTGTTGACCAATGATCAGATGTTTGACACATACATGTTTAATATGTGTCCTCATATGGATGAATTCCAGAATGTGTAAAGCACCTATCCTGTAGTCAAGCATGATAAATTCCACTCTGTAGACTAAACATTGTCCAAAAACACTTCTTGTCTCATTACATTGCCACAGCGTCATAACTTTTAGAACAAGTAAATAATAGTCAAGACAGATTAACTTGCATGTCACTGCTGAACTATCCAATGCCCTTGTAAGTGTTCTATAAAACTTTAAATATTTGGTCTATTTTCACTGTTCAGAAACTGCTTATATTCAGACAGTACACTGCTGACAAATACTCTGTGTAAATGTTTCTGCTGGCCTAAAATCAATGATGGTCATATCATGGTTGCCATTAGCCTGGGACCTGACTAATAATTTGCTTTGCATCAACTGTATCAGCCAAGCAACAATTGTATCTGATCGTCCCAGGCAAGGTTAACATTAGCTGCTTTTATCAACGCTAGTATTCACACACTAGTATTCACACACTAGCGTTACTAGGAATTACCTTGCAAAAAATGGAATAGTCTGCAAGAATACAGAAGTTAAATAAAATTCAATTTCAACTTACTCTGTTGATTGTCTGTAGGGCTGGTATTTATGCAGAGGGGACATTGAGGAAAAAACATCTAATAGAACATTCAGAATTTCCAAACGTGGGTCTATTGTAGACCCAATTACTCTCCCCTTACCTCGTGTCAAAATAAAAGTCCTGCACGGCCCCATACCAGCACAAAAGATAGCAAGAACTTTTATTTTGACATGAGGTAAGCAGAGAGGAACTGACCTCGCTGAGGAACTGCATGGGTCGACAACAGATCCACGTTTGGAAAGTGTTTAATTATACGTTCCATTAGATGTTTGTTTTTTCTCAAATTCCCCCCAACATAAGGTCGAAGCCTACAGACAATCGGCAGAGTAAGATGAAGGTTCATTTTATTTAACTTCTGGCTTTTGGTGGACTATTCTGTTTTTTGCAAGCTAATTCCCATCAACCCTAGTGTGTAAATACTAGCGTTTCTAAAAGCAGCTAGGTTACCTTATATTGTATTCAGTGTTTGTCTATATGAGCTAGCCATGTTTAAAGCTGCAATATGTCACTTTTTGGGTGACCTGACAAAATTCACATAGAAATGTGAGTTATAGATATGTCATTTTCATTGAAAGCAAGTCTAAGAAGTGTTAAATATGTTATGTGTGCTATTTCTATGCTTCCCATTCTTCAGTTTACTTTTTAGTCTTTTACTTTTTTACTTTTGTACACCAGCTTCAAACAACTGAAAATACTATATTTTTGGTTATGGAAAAGATATTTCACAGCGGTTTAAATGGTACAATAATTCTCTACACTATTCTTGCTTTTGTTGTCACTTAAACTGAAATTAGGTGGACTATTTGACTTTTAACAGGCTTGATTATTTGTCACATGTAATAGTGGGTATCATGGTAATTCTAGACATTACATTTATACAGTATCTGCGTTTCATCTCACTGAATACACCCCCAATGTTTGTTGTGTCCATCAGGAGGGAGTGAAAACAGAAAACAATGACCACATAAACCTGAAGGTGGCGGGACAGGATGGGTCGGTGGTGCAGTTCAAGATCAAGAGACACACGCCGCTCAGCAAACTCATGAAGGCGTACTGTGAGAGACAGGTGAGTCTGACATGGCAACCATGATGATGCCACTGAGTGCACAACATCAGCAGCGGTATCAGAGGGCAAGGTTGAGCTACTACCATATTGGTTATACCTATCAAGGTTATACCTGATCAAGGATCAGGTCCCGCTCTGTCCTTGTCATTTATTCATTGTGATCTAAACGGGCCAAGTCAAAACTGGTCCTATGTCATCATTCTCCTCCAGAGAGGAAGAGGAATGACTAATATTCCTGCACAATGTCTATTTAGAATTTATTATCGCACACTGTATTGCACAATTCCCTGGCACATTTGTAAATATCCTACTTCAATTTGTTTGAGTGCCTCCTTGTATCTTAGTAACATTTTAATCCTCGTTTTTATTTATTGAGTTTTCTTTTTAGTAGTCTTTTATTTACTTAATTACTTTCCTATTGTCGAGAGGTGTACCTGTAATTAAGCATGTATTTGCACTGTGTACTCCACGTATGTCATGTGTACAGGTATATGACTAATAAACTTGAACTCTGAGATGCTTTATGACTATGGGCCCACAAACTTTTCCCTAATGACCTGACCTGAAAAAAGTCCTGACCCTAACTATGGGAATACAGGGGTTGATGAAAGATGACAGCTCATATTATCCATTGAGGACAAGGAAACTCATTGAAGAGAAAACACAATACATGCACCATTTTATACACTTGTATCTCTTTGATCTGTTCACTGTCAGATGTAGTCTACATTGTCTGTGACAGGAGACGAGCGCTATGGGCTGTGTTGTCTTCATCATATTATCATCTTCCTTTTCATCGTCCTCATTATTCCAGTGTCCAGCTCTATGTGTGGTTAAGACCGTTGGGCCACTAACTGGAAGGTCGCTGGTTCGAATCCCTGAGCTGAATAGGTGAAATATATTTTTGGTGTCTTTGAGCAAGGCTCTTAACCCTAATTGCTCCTGTAAGTCGCTCTGGATAAAGCGTCTGCTAAATGACTCAAACGTAATTTAGTAATGACTCTGTATTGTCCACTCTTCTGATTTTAGTTCTTGAAAGACTTTTTATTTGGTCAAATACCCTTTATTTTAATATGCACCAAATGTACTTGTCATATTCAATGCAATGTGCATTAGTAAGGCTTAAGCTTAACTTGCCTATCTCTCTGGCTGTAGGCTGATTAGTAAATACTAAGCCTTACTGCTGAATCATTATGGCCAATCTGATCTGTGCTATTTATGAGCTTACAGGCTAATTGAGGGGATTTACACTGCATTACCTAATAAGTACTTTTAAAATAGGGTTCTTGGCTTTGGATTCTCCCAACATATCAAATGTCTTTTTGTTCTCTTCCCTTGTGCTCTTGGAGCTGTTCTGTTTTACATGTCTTTTTGAATGATTGTGTTCATGCTGCTTGCACTGGCAAGTACAGAGATGTAGAGATGGAGGCAGAGATGTAGCAACTGAGCCTTTGCTCTCTAGTGCTAGGCCTGTCTTATCCAGGCTTGCCCAGGCCTAATCTCAATGCAGTGTGTGCGTGCCCACCCATAATGGATCTTGTGTGTCTCTTTAGACCAGTGAAGTCATGGAAGTAGGCCAGGCTCTACAGGCTTTGTTGAGTAGAAGCCACTTCCTCCCTATCCTGTTGTTTCTACCTTTATCTGATAAAAATGATGTCGGCCAACGTGGATATGGAGTGGCAATATAGTAACGCCCTTCCCTATCTCCTTATTCCTTCCTTTCTGCAGTGTTTTCATTCACAAAGTAGAGAAGCGACAGGAGTTGTTAAAGGAATGACTAACCTTGCTTCCTCAGTGCCGTACACTATTAATGGATTGCTTGGCAAGGGTTGGGGAAACGTTGTTTTCTTTGGACATTTTACTTGGAGAGATTGTTTTGTGTCAGACAGTTTAATGGAATTTAGTGTCTGTGTGTCTGTGTCTGTAGGGGTTGACAATTAGGCAAATCCGGTTCCGGTTCGATGGACAGCCTATAAACGAGACAGACACACCTGCACAGGTAATCCTGGAGTCTCATGGGAGGAACTGATTTGTTACATCAATTCACTCTACTTCGCTTGAACAACACCATTCCAGCAATAATACATTAGACGTTCCTCCCTGTTTTGAGAATACCAATGAACATTTGTGCATGTCAAAAGAATGTTAAATGCAAAATGTCTTCTAACGAAAGTTTTCCATTCACGGCTAATTTATGTACATTTTTGTCATGAATGACATGTCATCTAATGAAATTGGGTTTTTATATCAAATTGACTTAATTTCCTTCCTTTTTCGTGACAGTTGGAAATGGAGGATGAAGATACGATCGACGTTTTCCAGCAACAGACAGGAGGCCTCTACTAGCATGTCAAGTACTCCCCACATCTTCCTCCACCCCCAGACGGCTGCTTTGCAGCTTGTCCCATTTTCCACCACAGAACCAATACCATGTGGAAGACTTCCTGCTCACAGTTATACATAACTGTTGATGTATAGTGTTTTCATTCTTGCCTTTGTTTCCTTCCTGTTTTGTACATAAACAACCTCCTCTAAAACAACTCAGATTTGAGTAACATTCATACAAGGTGTGCTGCGAATAAACGCAACAAGATCCAGCTCTTAAAAAGTCCATTGTTTTGGTGACTTGTTGGTTCACTTATTCAGAGATCAAGAAAAGCTATTTTCCACCCATTCACTGTTTGAGAGTAAGACTGGTTTGTTATTCAACTTAATTTTCTGTTGTCGATTTCAGAAAATTGGTTTTATATCTTTTTTATAATAGTAGTGGTTGTGTAGAATGAAACACGTCTTGAACATAGTTTGACTAGGCCATGCTTGTAATAAGGAAACCCTGAAGAGATGTTTTAGTCCAGGTAAACATCTGTATTGTCTCATAAATGTCTTGTTAAAATAAAGTTATTCTCTCTTTTTAACCAAACTCAATTTATTTTGTCTCTGTTTCGTTGGTGACTGGGTCATTAAAACTGGTGAAAATATTTGTAATCATTCATTTTAAGAGTGTGTCCTTGTGCGTACAACAGCTCATGCTCACCAATCCCCTTTTCAGTATGAAAACATAATTATGGAGATTTTATCAGCGAAAAACCAACACAGTGATTGAACTGTAAAGCTTGATGATCTCCACTGACTGTGTATAAAATACAACGTAGCAATGTTGGCACTGTCAGTGTAAAGAGTCACTCAAAATGGGGAAAGAGGATGTTAGGACAGTGTTACTATTGTATGAAGACAAGCCAAACAAGTACAGTAACTTGAGTAACATTGTGTCCATACTCATCATCATTGGATAACATATTGATACTGTAAAGATACTGACAGCATTTTTATCTAAATCAAGTACTAATAGAAGATACAGAATGGGAATGAAAAGGGTAGTAAAATAGCACTTAATATGATTTAAGGTGACTTTTTGAGACAATTGCTTCGCACAGGGGGGAGAATGTTGCCTTTCAAAGAAAAACGATTGACGTCGACTGGTGGTATGTGCCACCAACCAGAAAGAGGGTCGGTAAGGGTCCGTCCAACCAGAGCGAGTGGAACTGAGGTGGGCTGGGACTTATGGGCTGGGATAACTTGTCGCTGCGCTCTTCCTTCTGGTCTCTCGGGCGCTCAGTCGGGTGGAGTCAGTATTTCAGTTTCTGTGTATCCTGCGGAGGATTTAGAAAATCACATTTTTGTAGTTTACCGTGTTACATATCGAAATACGAAAGTAGTGAATTAGACAGTCGACATGACGACGACAAAAACATTTCAAGGGATGGATCCCGGTGCGAAAAGCAGTTCCAGGTAAAAATGAAATCCGAAACATCTTCATGGACAAACAAAAGAAAATGGGATCCACTTACCAGCCAGTATTGGAAGCTAACCGTCCAGTTGTTGGGCGGGGATTTTTCCTGATTTAGCTAAATTGTATTAATGGCACAATTTGTCTTTGTAATTAGCTGATATGATGGAGTGAAGAGGGCATTTGGGCTAGTAGCGGCATCAGCGACCTGGTTACTACTGCTAGCGATTCCATCTACCACACCAGAGGCCCGTGGCGTTACTGGAAGTTGGGATTTAGCTTTGAAAATGAGCTGTTTAGTGTAAATGACTCGGCATCAGGACACATTTAAACAGAATGGACAATTTGAGGACAACTTCGCTAATCACATAGCTATCTATAGTAGTTGTCTGTCTGGACTGCAACTTGTTTTGTTAACTTCGCTAGCTAGTGACTGGTATGGATTGCTAGCTCACATTCTGGCTAGCAGCAAGCTCAGCTGTCGCTTAACACTTTTATTTGCAGAAACAAGCACTTGCTCTTCGTTTGCAAGCTCCAAACCCTATAGTCTGTAGGCCTCTGGTGCCCCCAAACTGGGTACTTGTTAGTTAGGTAGCTAGATTTGCCTACATGCCAAGTTTAGCTCCTTTTATGGATGTTTCTAAGAATACGGCTGACTCAAACAATTTATTAGGAGTTGATTAACTCCTTTAAAAATATGTATTGTCTACGTTTTGAGGACTTATTTGAGGCCAAGGGTCTGCACGCAATCAACTTTGTTTCACTGCCAGAAAAAACTGATGCACCGCGTGTATTCATGCTGTAGTATGGGACCTCCTGACTTTGCGGCGGCTGGATGTCATGGGGGAGGAAAATAGTCTGTTTTATCAACCCGTGTTGCGTTTCGGGCAGGCCGGACAATAGGCTATTTCGTTGTTAACCCAAAACGTGAGCTGTAACGCCGTTTTGGGCTGGATAGTTTTGCTACAAGTAGACCAACGGTGAAATCATAACCATTCTTTCCGGTATTTGTATTCCAGATAGCTACGTTGTCGACTAATTGGTGGCTAATGCGGGTTTTACTTGGGTGGGGGGCTTAGCTAAGCCTGCAAATCTTTGCTCGGTTCATCTTTGCTTTAGCCATCTTGGTCGGCCCTACTGCTGACCAGTCTAGAAATGCAGGCTTTCCCGACAGCAATCCAACTTTGGCAGCCTTTGGTAATAGCAGATAAGGTCATCAAAGGCTTTCAATATATGGGACAGCATCAGGCTCGCTATCTTTATAATCAATCTAACGTTACTGTTGAACAACTTGTCGAGTTGTCCCACTTTTCTAACCACAGTGCCTCTCACAGGAAATATTTGCCGTTTCATTGTTGGGTGGGGTCTCAAATAGCCTTTTCTCTTTTCAGCCTAGTGGAAAGCATGAGCTCATCTTAGCTATCACACAGGGTTAACAAGTCTGCTTTGGACATTACATGAACTAATCGTGGCATACATACAGCACCAGCAATAACCAAATCCAGTTCTTTCATCTCGCCACTGTCTTGTTTTTTTTTACCCCATGGTGGGAGGAAAGTTGAATTTTGTATCCCGTCTGCCTTTGGACAGCTGCCTGGTGTCAGCTGGTGCATTCAGCAGTCTGGAGCTGAATAGAGGGGAGGAGGGGTCGGGGAATGGCTCTGCAAACGCATCAATTCCTCCACCCGACTGTCCTTAGTCAAGGGGGAAAAAGGCTTTCCTTCTCATTCTTGTGACCCTTCTGTTTGCTAGGAGGAAAGAATGTCGGTTTGGAAGTGGGCTTTGTGGGCTGTGGTTATCCTCTCTTGCCCTTTTGCTATTCAGATCACATATTAAGTCTATCTGATGTTTTCTTTTACCTTGACAAATGGTCCATGTGCTTAAGGGCAGGCCATGTCCAGCCATGATCTAGCTTAGATTTCTCCAATCAAATGTTGGAACGGCTATGGAATGATAGCCATCCCATGTGTAACTGCTGCGGAATTTCTGCCGAGCTCAAATCAGCGACTGTCTAGCCTGGCAGATTGCAGGCGCGTGGAGTCAGCTGTAGTCAGGAGAGATTGTGAGTATCCCTCGGTCTGACAGCTGAGGCTTAGGGGAGTGGACCTTACTGTGAATGGAGAGAAAGAGGGGACTGGAGCAATTAGGTGTCTGTGTGGCCTCAGAGCAATATGTTTGTATTTGTCGTGTAATGATTTCAGCAGTGCTGCCGCTGATCACTAGTGTGTGACGTGGTCTTTGTGTATTTAGCATGTCCTGGGAGAGGGGGTGTCAGTTCAATAGTGTGTGTGTGGCAGTCAGTCAGATGACAGTCCTGACCCTCCTTTTGTTGTCCTGCAGGGTGCTGCGGCCGCCGGGCGGGGCCTCCAACATATCATTCGGCACAGACGAAACCCCCCCTGTACGCAAGAACAAAATGGGCTCCAACATTTTCCTAGAGCCCGACGATCCCCACGCCCATCGGAGGAGCAACCCACCCGGTACTTCCTAGCTACTCACATTGGTTCAGAACCAGTGTACACACACATCCAACAAACATCCACTGGGTCAGGGTACAAAAATGTGGCATGGCAAAAGAATACCCACACACATTGAGTGCTTGAACAATGGGCCCAAAATGGGAATCATGCTGACAAAGACCCTTTGGGATAAAACTATGTGGGCATTCATTCAATCAGTGTCCAGACTCCAGTCAATCACGTTGGATAATGTGCATAGTACTGTTTTTCCACCTGACCTACATAGACTGACTTGTAGTACAGCAGGGCCTTGATGGGGGAGCCACCTCTCTGTCAGGCTGGATCTGGCTGACCCTCCCTGGCTCTAGTAGTGTACACCTACACATGTAAAAGAAGGGTGTGGTAGGAACTGATCTCACATGTTTTAACAATCGCATCTCCTCTATGTAGAAATCTATTTACTGTTGTAGTGGTGTATCTGTGCCCACGTATGAAGGGTGGAGAATGTGGTGTGCATGTGTGTGTTAACTGTAACCTCTGACCTTCGGAGCCAACAGCTGCATGCAGTGTTCACACTCTGCCTTCCTGCTATTCCACATTGTCTCAGGCTAGGTTCAAGTTCAGTTCAGACAAACGACCGGTGTCATGGTATGCACATTTCAATGGATACACCTGGATTATTTGGTTTTGTTGGCTTCAGTGCCGTCTCGTCTGGAATTTGATTACTTGGTCTATGCTAGCCTATATTTAATTAAGATTGCATTAGTCGATATATTTCCATGAATATACATGGATTTTCTGGTGTGTTTAGGTCGGGATATTCTTGGATTGCATGCACTGTTTTCTCTGTTAGTAGGCTATAGGATGTCGTCTTAGGCTGCTGTTTGCCTAATGAAATCACAATCTGGAAATGTAGCCAAAGAGATTTCTCTAGGCTCTGTGAATGTAGAAGATAGCCAAAAATGTATCGTTGTTTCTTTGGTCTTCAACTTCAAGGATAGTCACGGGAGGTCACTAACCTTGAGGTTAGAATGCATGACCATGCATGAATATATACTTAAAGGAGTAGTTCACTATTTTACAACTTTGTTAGATGGTTCCTCACCCTGAATGTTGTCTGGGCCAAGACAAAAACATTAATCTGTTGTTCAGTTTTCTTTAAACAGCCACTACAAACTTCAGCTAACCTCAGCCACTGCAAAATGTCAAAATCACCTGAATTAAATTCAAATCAACTCCATATTTTCATATTTTGTTTGTTACCTAAAGGTGATTTGGCCTTTAAAAAAATAGAATTATAGAAACGTGCTCGCATGCCCCCATCACTTCCATTGCTTGTGTCTGTCTAAAGAACTGAACCATGAATTAGTTTCTCCTGGCTCATAGACTACTTTCAGTGAGGAACCATCTATTGTCAAGTTGTAAAATGGTGAACTAGTCCTCAACATGTATGATCATACTTACTTTACACAACCATAATGACATATTTGGTTGTGAAGTTCCACCCACTTGGTGTAGTAGAATATATGCTGCGATGTAGCATTGTGGTATTTAAATTCAGCCGTTGGCCTCTGCTTACATTGCTTTTGCCATAACCTTTTCTGGTGTTGCCCGGTTAAACTCACCACGGCCTTGAGATGATCCTTAGTGGGTTTTATTCAAGGGCCCACACAAGCCATTCTGCAGTCAGAGCAGTACCGTAGGCCATCATTGTAAATAAGAATTTGTTCTTAACTGACTTGCCTAGTTAAATAAATGTACTGAGCTTCATAACAAGCCACTGGACCAGTGTGACTTATCTCTGCCTGTTTATCTTTTAGCCTCAGAAATTGGAACTGTGACGCACATATTGGAATTACACTCCATAAAAAATAATCCAGGTGAAGATTTGGTCATGAAGTACCTCCTACATAATGGCCAACAATCCAGTTGTTTCAGCTTAACATTGTACAGCTTGATGTAGGTCTATATCAATCTCAATATTTAATTGAAATGTAATGGCACTATAGTCAATTAAGCATCACTTATTGGCCATGTCCACGGTTTATGTCCCATTACCAAGGCGAATGTAAAAGCAGTAAAGCAGTCATTCAGCAGGGCCTGATAAACAGATGCAGAGCCATAATAAAGGAAACCTTGTTGAGTCACTGTGCCATTACTTCACAATGCTTTCTCCTCTCACTTCATTAACAAGCAGTGATATATTGACCAAGAATCATCCCTTTGTCTGGCTTTGTTCCTTCTAGTCATAGATGTCAGGTAGACCAATCTGTTGACTTCCCATTGTTTCTGCTCTACAGTTGTTGCTCAGTGGGAGTTTGTATGGGACTGTAGCCTAGTTTAAATGTTGGCCAAAATGCCCTTTCGCTGAGTGGAGTATGTGGGTTAGCCTATGAGTTTTGGCTCAGCATTTGTCTGGATTAGCCTACATCCACTGGCTGCTTTGCTGCTTGGTCTGTTGGTATCTGTCTGAGACTGATAGGTAGGCCATCGGATTTGTTTGCATTAGTGGTTTTCTGCATTTTCTCATATCATCTTGGCAAATAGTTCCTAGCAGTATTATGCTCAGTAAAAACATTGCCATACTACATGTTAGTCACTCAGTTCCACTAAAACAGGAATGCACCACAAATCAAGAGGGTAAAGCAAACTGTTACCAGCCTTCCATACCAGTCTTTAATCCATTTAGACCCATTCAACCAAATTGTAAAATCCGGCCAGTGAATACGTTTGTTTTGATTAATGAAATATAAAGTGGAAACAAACCGTAAAGAAACTGTCATGTTTTTATTAGCACTTCTAGCATTGACACTCCATTAACTATCATTAGGCCTAACACTAGTCCCTATCACTGACCTAAACCCTTCTCTAAGAGAGCTACTGTGTATGCAGGCTATTACTCCAACCCTGTTGTTACTCACCCGAGTCAGTTCATCAAGGTCCTGGTCAGCAGCTAATTAGTAGAATCAGGTGTGCTGGAAAACCTACAGGAGGTAGTTCTCCCGGAGGAGGTCTGCTTTACAGAACTCTAGTAGTGAGGTCATCTGCTCTGACTCATTTGTGAAGTCTGAGTCATCACTTATTAACTAGGTGTTTCTCTCCGTAGGCGGGACGGCCAAGGGTACTCTGTGCGGAGAACCATCCGCCCCCCTTAGACGGTGCCAGCAGCCGCTCCTCTTCCCCAAAAACAATGAGACAGACGAGGTCATCACCTCCATCAACGTTCCTTTAGGGGTAAGGGTGAGGGGTCACTGTCATGTCGGCCATAGTTTTATTCATAGATGTAATGTGTGTGTTTTCCACTGGTAAGACACTTGACTTGGTTTCTACAAGTCTGCTGTCATGGATGGTTTTCAGTGATTCTCAGTCCTGTGTTTTTGAACTGACTTAAATGCCGTTGATGTAATAAAATGACTCAGCCAAAATAAAGTAAAATGCTGACTGTTATTATTCTCCATCTGACAGGTTGAGGAGTGCCAGCAGGCAAGCAATGGTAAGTATCTCTGGTTCCATTTCGAATGGCAGTATTTTAATATATGGTATTTATGTACAGTACCAGTCAAACGTTTGGACACCTACTCATTCAAGGGTTTTTCTTTATTTGTACTATTTTCTACATTGTAGAATAATAGGGAACACATCAAAACTGTGAAATAACACATATGGAATCATGTAGTAACCAAAAATGTGTTAAACAAATCAAAAAATATTTAATATTTGAGATTCTTCAAAGTAGCCACTCTTTGCCTTGACAGCTTTGCACACTCTTGGCATTCTCTCAACCAGCTTCATGAGGTAGTCACCTGGAATGCATTTCAATTAACAGGTGTATCTTTCTAAAAGTTATTTTGTGGAATTTCTTTCCTTAATGTGTTTGAGCCAATCAGTTGTGTTGTGACAATGTAGGGGTGGTATACAGAAGATGGCCCTATTTGTCCATATTATGACAAGAACAGCTCAAATAAGCAAAGAGAAATGACAGTTCATTACTTTGACTGACCTTCATGTGTTAATCTGGAAAATTACCCCCCCCTTCAAGATTTAGATGCACTATTGTAAAGTGACTGTTCCACTGGATGTCATAAGGTGAATGCACCAATTTGTAAGTCGCTCTGGATAAGAGCGTCTGCTAAATGACTTAAATGTTAAATGTTAATTAAGAGCTTTTAAAGTTTATTCAAGTGCAGTCGCAAAAACAATGAAGTGCTATGATGAAACTGTCTCATGAGAACCGCCACAGGAAAGGAAGGCCCAGAGTTACCTCTGCTGCAGAGGATAAGTTCATAAGAGTTACCAGCCTCAGAAAATGCAGCCGGAATAAATGCTTCGGAGTTCGAGTAACAGACACAGACTGCGTGAATAAGGCCCTCATGGTCGAATTGTTGACGGCAAGCTCAGTCCGAGGATGCTGTGACACACCATCCCAGACCATGACTGACTCTCCACCTCCAAATTGATCCCGCTCCAGAGTACAGGCTTCGGTGTTGTGCTCATTCCTTCGACGATAAATGCAAATCCGACCATCACCCCTGGTGAGACAAAACCGCAGCTCGTCAGTGAAGAGCGCTTTTTGCCAGTCCTGTCTGGTCCAGCAATGGTGGGTTTGTACCCATAGGTGACATTGTTGCCGGTGATGTCTGGTGAGGACCTGCCTTACTGCAGGCCTACAAGCGCTCAGTACAGCCTCTCTCAGCCTATTGCGGACAGTCTGAGCACTGATAGAGGGATTGTGCGTTCCTGGTTTAACTTGGGCAGTTGTTGTTGCCATCCTGTACCTGTCCTGCAAGTGTGATTTTCAGATTTACCGATCCTGTGCAGGTGTTGTCACACGTGGTCTGCCACTGTGTGGACGGTCAGCTGTCCGTCCGTCTCCCTGTAGCGCTGTCTTAGGCGTCACAGTACGAACATTGCAATTTATTGCCCTGGCCACATCTGCAGGCCACATGCCTCCTTGAAGCATGCCTACGGCACTATCACGCAGATGAGCAGTGACCCTGGCCATCTTTCTTTTGGTGTTTTTCCAGGATCAGTAGAAAGGCCTCTTTAGTGTCCTAAGCTTTCATAACTGTGACCTTAATTTTCTTCCGTCTGTAAGCTGTTAGTGTTTTAACAAACGTTCCACAGGTGCATGTTCATGAATTGTTAATGGTTAATTGAACAAGCATGTGTAACCCTTTACACTTAAGATCTGTGAAGTTATTTGGATTTTTGTGAATTATTTTTGAAAGACAGGGTCCTGAAAAATATACTTTTTAACTACATGATTTCATATGCCATTTAATAGTTTGTCTTTACCATTACTATTTACTATAGTGAAAATAAAGGAACCCCCTTGAATAAGTAGGTGTGTTCAAACCTTTGACTGCTACTAAAATAATTTAGTTTCCAATGATGAATCTCATTGAAGTCTTTTGAAGAGACACCACTTAAAAGAAGTCCCTACCAGACTGGAAGGGAAGATTCCACATTCCTCATTCTCTCAGCTGTCTGTAAACAGCAGTGCATGACTCCCATTAGTTACGAATGGCCACAATGAATAGCATCATGGTCGACCATGGCAGCTCTGATAATTCCAGCCTTTTTTAAACTGCGTAATTTCTCCTTTTGTTTTCAACAATGACATTTGTCATACCTGGGAAGTTTGTCCTGACCTTGTTGATCTAACCAGGAGAAACTCTGGTGTCCCAGTTATACAACACATGACTCAAAGAGTGCTTTTATTAAGGCTTTTTATTTGTAGGGAACACCTTGTAGTCAACTCATTCAGATTCTCTTTGATCCAGTTCGGCCCTTTCATAATGTCTGTGGTCAGTCATCTGTTCTGTAATGATAGAATGCTGTTCCTATGACGAGCAAGGCTATTTATTAACTTCCAGGTGCTGCAAACATTAGTGATAATGTGTTCTTGGATAATGGAGGGTTAAGGCATTCCACTGTTATGGTCTTGTCTAAGCACTGTAGACTGGGGCTTGAAGTGGTACTGGACTGGCAGTGGACCCTGGGAGGATCTTGTCTGGTCCCTCCAAGTGTTTGACTGACAGATGTTGCCTCATGGAGGATTGTTGAGTTCAATTTATTGCATCTGCTTTGATTTGAGGTATGCTAGTACATTTATGCACATTTTACCGAAACCAACACATTTTTCTGAATCTATCCCCTGCTATTGTTCATCTATCATTTGGAAAGTGGTAGCAGGACCCATCAGGTTGTCCTTGCTACTGTTATCAGATATCCTGTCAATTCAAGGTTTGGATGATATTTACACTGAACATAAATATAAATGCAACATGTCAACTGTTTGTTGAAATATAAAATCCCAGAAGTGTTCCATATGAAATATCTTACTTCTCTCATTGTGAACAAATTGGTTTACATCCCTTATTGTGAGCATTTCTCCTTTGATGAGAACCCATCCACCTGACAGGTGTAGCATATCAAGAAGCTGATTTAAACAGCATGCTCATTACACAGGTGCACCTTGTGCGGGGGACAGTAAAAGGCCAGTTTTGTCACTATGCCTCAGATGTCTCAAGTTGAGGCAGTTTGCAATTGGCATGCTGACTGCAGGAATTTCCACTAGAGCTGTAGCCAGATCATTTAATGGTAATTTCTATACCATAAGCCACCTCCAATGTTTTAGGGAATGTGGCAGTATGTCCAACCTCTGAGCATGTGTATGGTGTCTTGTGGGCAAGTGGTTTGCTATATGTCAAGGTTGTGAACAATGTGCCCCATTTGTGGCGTCGAGGTTGTTATAGGCAGATAAGCTAAGGACAACGAACACAATTGCATTTTACTGATGGTAATTGTAATGCTTCGATGGTACGATCCCAAGGCCCATTTCTTTTGAAGGTATCTGTGACCAACAGATGCATATCTGTATTCCCAGTTGTGAGATCCATAGATTAGGGCCTAAATAATAGATTTCAATTGACTGATTTTGGGTCATATGAAATTTAACTCAGTATATTCTTTACAATTATTTCATGCAGCATTTTATATTTTTGTTCAAGATATAGGTTTTTACATTTACATTACATTTAAGTCATTTAGCAGACGCTCTTATCCAGAGCGACTTACAAATTGGTGCATTCACCTTATGACATCCAGTGGGACAGTCACTTACAATAGTGCATCTAAAACTTAGGGGGGGGGGTGGGGTGAGAGGGATTACTTAACCTATCCTAGGTATTCCTTAAAGAGGTGGGGTTTCAGGTGTCTCCGGAAGGTGGTGATTGACTCCGCTGTCCTGGCGTCGTGAGGGAGTTTGTTCCACCATTGGGGGGGCCAGAGCAGCGAACAGTTTTGACTGGGCTGAGCGGGATCTGTACTTCCTCAGTGGTAGGGAGGCGAGCAGGCCAGAGGTGGATGAACGCAGTGCCCTTGTTTGGGTGTAGGGCCTGATCAGAGCCTGGAGGTACTGAGGTGCTGTTCCCCTCACAGCTCCGTAGGCAAGCACCATGGTCTTGTAGCGGATGCGAGCTTCAACTGGAAGCCAGTGGAGAGAACGGAGGAGCGGGGTGACGTGAGAGAACTTGGGAAGGTTGAACACCAGACGGGCTGCGGCGTTCTGGATGAGTTGAAGGGGTTTAATGGCACAGGCAGGGAGCCCAGCCAACAGCGAGTTGCAGTAATCCAGACGGGAGATGACAAGTGCCTGGATTAGGACCTGCGCCGCTTCCTGTGTGAGGCAGGGTCGTACTCTGCGGATGTTGTAGAGCATGAACCTACAGGAACGGGCCACCGCCTTGATGTTTGTTGAGAACGACAGGGTGTTGTCCAGGATCACGCCAAGGTTCTTGGCGCTCTGGGAGGAGGACACAATGGAGTTGTCAACCGTGATGGCGAGATCATGGAACGGGCAGTCCTTCCCCGGGAGGAAGAGCAGCTCCGTCTTGCCGAGGTTCAGCTTGAGGTGGTGATCCGTCATCCACACTGATATGTCTGCCAGACATGCAGAGATGCGATTCGCCACCTGGTCATCAGAAGGGGGAAAGGAGAAGATTAATTGTGTGTCGTCTGCATAGCAATGATAAGAGAGACCATGTGAGGTTATGACAGAGCCAAGTGACTTGGTGTATAGCGAGAATAGGAGAGGGCCAAGAACAGAGCCCTGGGGGACACCAGTGGTGAGAGCGCGTGGTGAGGAGACAGATTCTCGCCACGCCACCTGGTAGGAGCGACCTGTCAGGTAGGACGCAATCCAAGCGTGGGCCGCGCCGGAGATGCCCAACTCGGAGAGGGTGGAGAGGAGGATCTGATGGTTCACAGTATCGAAGGCAGCCGATAGATCTAGAAGGATGAGAGCAGAGGAGAGAGAGTTAGCTTTAGCAGTGCGGAGCGCCTCCGTGATACAGAGGAGAGCAGTCTCAGTTGAATGACTAGTCTTGAAACCTGACTGATTTGGATCAAGAAGGTCATTCAGAGAGAGATAGCGGGAGAGCTGGCCAAGGACGGCACGTTCAAGAGTTTTGGAGAGAAAAGAAAGAAGGGATACTGGTCTGTAATTGTTGACATCGGAGGGATCGAGTGTAGGTTTTTTCAGAAGGGGTGCAACTCTCGCTCTCTTGAAGACTGAAGGGACGTAGCCAACGGTCAGGGATGAGTTGATGAGCGAGGTGAGGTAAGGGAGAAGGTCTCCGGAAATGGTCTGGAGAAGAGAGGAGGGGATAGGGTCAAGCGGGCAGGTTGTTGGGCGGCCGGCCGTCACAAGACGAGAGATTTCATCTGGAGAGAGAGGGGAGAAAGAGGTCAGAGCACAGGGTAGGGCTGTGTGAGCAGAACCAGCGGTGTCGTTTGACTTAGCAAACGAGGATCGGATGTCGTCGACCTTCTTTTCAAAATGGTTGACGAAGTCATCTGCAGAGAGGGAGGAGGGGGGGAGGGGGCGGAGGATTCAGGAGGGAGGAGAAGGTGGCAAAGAGCTTCCTAGGGTTAGAGGCAGATGCTTGGAATTTAGCGTGGTAGAAAGTGGCTTTAGCAGCAGAGACAGAGGAGGAAAATGTAGAGAGGAGGGAGTGAAAGGATGCCAGGTCCGCAGGGAGGCGAGTTTTCCTCCATTTCCGCTCGGCTGCCCGGAGCCCTGTTCTGTGAGCTCGCAATGAGTCATCGAGCCACGGAGCGGGAGGGAGGACCGAGCCGGCCTGGAGGATAGGGGACATAGAGAGTCAAGGGATGCAGAGAGGGAGGAGAGGAGGGTTGAGGAGGCAGAATCAGGAGATAGGTGGGAGAAGGTTTGAGCGGAGGGAAGAGATGATAGGATGGAAGAGGAGAGAGTAGCGGGGGAGAGAGAGCGAAGGTTGGGACGGCGCGATACCATCCGAGTAGGGGCAGTGTGGGAGGTGTTGGATGAGAGCGAGAGGGAAAAGGATACAAGGCAGTGGTCGGAGACTTGGAGGGGATTTGCAATGAGGTTAGTGGAAGAACAGCATCTAGTAAAGATGAGGTCGAGCGTATTGCCTGCCTTGTGAGTAGGGGGAAGGTGAGAGGGTGAGGTCAAAAGAGGAGAGGAGTGGAAAGGAGGCAGAGAGGAAAGAGTCAAAGGTAGACGTGGGGAGGTTAAAGTCGCCCAGAACTGTGAGAGGTGAGCCGTCCTCAGGAAAGGAGCTTATCAAGGCATCAAGCTCATTGATGAACTCTCCGAGGGAACCTGGAGGGCGATAAATGATAAGGATGTTAAGCTTGAAAGGGCTAGTAACTGTGACAGCATGGAATTCAAAGGAGGCGATAGACAGATGGGTAAGGGGAGAAAGAGAGAATGACCACTTGGGAGAGATGAGGATCCCGGTGCCACCACCCCGCTGACCAGACGCTCTCGGGGTGTGCGAGAACACGTGGGCGGACGAAGAGAGAGCAGTAGGAGTAGCAGTGTTGTCTGTGGTGATCCATGTTTCCGTCAGTGCCAAGAAGTCGAGGGACTGGAGGGAGGCATAGGCTGAGATGAACTCTGCCTTGTTGACCGCAGATTGGCAGTTCCAGAGGCTACCGGAGACCTGGAACTCCACGTGGGTCGTGCGCGCTGGGACCACCAGAGTAGGGTGGCCGCGGCCACGCGGTGAGGAGCGTTTGTATGGTCTGTGCAGAGAGGAGAGAACAGGGATAAACAGACACATAGTTGACAGGCTACAGAAGAGGCTACGCTAATGCAAAGGAGATTGGAATGACAAGTGGACTACACGTCTCGAATGTTCAGAAAGTTAAGCTACGTAGCAAGAATCTTATTGACTAAAATGATTAAAATGATACAGTACTGCTGAAGTAGGCCAGCTGGCAGTGGGTGCGTTGTTGACACTACACTAATCAAGTCGTTCCGTTGAGTGTAATAGTTTCTGCAGTGTTGCTATTCGGGGGCTAGCTGGCTAGCTAGCAGTGTTGTTTACGTTACGTTGCGTTAAAAGAACGACAATAGATGGCTAGCGAACCTAGAAAATCGCTCTAGACTACACAATTATCTTTGATACAAAGACGGCTATGTAGCTAGCTAAGTAGCTAGCTACGATCAAACAAATCAAACCGTTGTACTGTAATGAAATGAAGTGAAAATGTGATACAACCTGTGAATGCGACCGGGTAGTTGAGTTCTATACAGAAGACGTTGGCTAGCGTTTGTAGTGAATAAGTGCTGTGCCTCCATTCTAGCATGGCTAGCATGGCAAGATCATAGGCTGTGTTTACACAGGCAGCCCAATACTGATTTTATTCATTTTTTTTATTACCACAATTGTCCTTCTTGAGCAATCAGAATCGCTCTCTTGCCAATAATTGGGCCAAAGATCAGTTCGGTTGCCTGTGTGAACGCAACCTAAGTCATATCAGATCTCTGATCAGTGGGCCAGGTAGTGATGACCCTGATAGTGTCGTCTCCTCTGTGTTGTGTGGTAAAGTAGACTGCCCCGAGGAACCTGAAGAGAAGGAGGAGGCACCACAGCCCTCTGCCCCCTCGGGAGCTGCCGCCAACGCAGCCGCCCCCTCCGGCCGAAGAAACCCCCCAGGGGGCATGTCCAGCCTCATCCTGGGTTGAGGTCTGGTTTTGTTGGAACGTTTTTATTTTTGAAAGAATTGCCCCCATTTCCCCCTTCCCCACCTCAGTCCCACTGTTCTTCCCCACTGTCTAATACAATCCACCACGTCCCCTCTGAGCCATGGAATTTGCCCCCCTACCTGCCAACCCCCTCATGTTTTTACTTTTTTTCTAATTAAAGAGAACCGTTGACAGAAGCACTTTATGTATCTCTTTTTCCCCTCCCCCCATGTCAGTCCATTCTGTAGTGTGCCTATATTGCGCCTGATGGAAAAGGCATGTTTTTGCTTGTCTCATTCTCACCCTGTTGTAAATGGTAAAGAAAAGTATTCAAAAAAGATTTGATGCGTGAATTTCTAAATACAATAAAGATTGATATGAATTTGTTCATTTTGCTCCTGGTTTAATTTTTATCGGAGGAAAGATGTATTTTGTGGCTCTCAAATGTTTTTAGTTATGCATGTTATACCACACGGATAATTTACTGTAAGCCAACTATTTGAAGCCATAAGTGAAAGATATGAGTAACGATTTGGTCAGCCTGTTTTTTACAGATAAATCCCATTTTACATGTTAAGACACTTCCGAAGCACTTTTAATAATGTCCACATAGTGGAGCTGATACCGTCTGGAACACATTGGGTGTGGGAATGACTTACCCCCCCTCCTTCCCACTGCTGGGAACAGTCAAACGAGGCTGAACCACAAAGTGAAAGGATTTTCTTAGCTTGTGAGATTTGCCACTTGGACTGGACTATAGGGAGACTGGAATCAAATTGTAAGTATTTGTTTATTGCTGTTGTCATTTTTGGTCGTAACTGAACAGTCTAGAAAAACGCATGACACACACACATGTTTGTAGAGGTGTTGACTAACAGTAAAATCACACCATATGCTCCCAACAATTGAATGGGTCAACCCAAGAACAATTGTTTCGGCAATGCAGTGATTTATTTCTTAAACTCTATTCCCAATCTTATCTTGATCTCTGTTGTTTTCGGCATTGTTGATTAGTGCCCGTAAGTAAGATTTTCACTGTTAGCTGACAAGTATTATGACAAATTATAATTTTGCCAAAATGTTGGTGGGTTAGGTTTACTCTTTAAATTGTTGGGAGTGTATATAGTGTGAGACTTTATTTTTTTGTACATTGACCTTGCTTGCTTAGTAAGCACAAATGGCATGTTGAGTCAATGCTTGTATTAGTCAATGCATATTATTCAGGCTATCCACGTTGGCTCTCAGATTTTAATTTGGCTCAACCACTGATTGTTGTCAGGTGTGAACCCTTTCCTGTGGAGAGACCACTGTTTGTTTTCTACAAAGGAGAAAGGCCCTAACATGGCATTGGTCTTCAGCTTGTCCACTCTCATGTTTCTCCTCATCACTGGGACGGAGACATCCAAAAGTAAGGCATTCTTGCAGGCACAATTTGTAGTACTTTTGCCAACACCATAACTTCCAAAATGCTCACAACGAATGGTCTAGGAGTTTTGTTTTATCCAAACTACACTTGTCAGATGTAAACATTTGTCAAATGTAACATTTTCTGTACTACAGTCCTGAAGCAGGTCATCCAGGTGGACTCTGGGAAGAATACAGTGCTCTGTGAACTTCAATGGGATATCTCCTGGTAATGTTAACATAGAGCTGGTCGTGTGGTGGAGGTTGGACTAGAATGGTCTTCGCAAAGGTGAACCTGTGTTCAAATACAACCTATCCAATCAACAATCCTCAAATCCCAGGATGCCACTGAGCCCAAAATATCAGCTTCCCATACCACCTGCCAATGAGAAAGACAAAGTTGTGTCCCTGTTGGTCAAAGAAACCCAGCCTGAAGACGAGGGTCCGTATGAGTGTGTGGTGAACACTTGACAGTGGAATCACAAATTGTAACTTCATGCTGAATGTCACAGGTAACCTCAACAGGTCAGCACAAAGCTTTTGGAGTCCAACGTTTATAGGTTGGGCCCTGAGTATTTCCCAGTCAGGAAAAACTAAGGGCTTTACACCTGCACTGCTCAAAAAAATCAATGGAACACTAAAATAACATCCTAGATCTGAATGAATGAAATATTCTTATTAAATACTTTTTTCTTTACATAGTTGAATGTGCTGACAAAATCACAAAATTATCAATGGAAATCAAATTTATCAACCCATGGAGGTCTGGATTTGGAGTCGCATTCAAAATTAAAGTCGAAAACCACACTACAGGCTGATCCAACTTTGATGTAATGTCCTTAAAACAAGTCAAAATGAGGCTCAGTAGTGTGTGGGGCCTCCATGTGCCTGTACGACCTCCCTACAACGCCTGGGCATGCTCCTGATGAGGTGGCGTATGGTCTCCTGAGGGATCTCCTCCCAGACCTGGACTAAAGCATCCGCCTACTCCTGGACTGTCTGTGGTGCAACGTGGTGTTGCTGGATGGAGCGAGTCATGATGTGCTCAATTGGATTCAGGTCTGGGGAACGGGCGGGCCAGTCCATAGCATCAATGTCTTCCTCTTGCAGGAACTGCTGACACACTCCAGCCACATGAGGTCTAGCATTGTCTTGCATTAGGAGGAACCCAGGGCCAACCGCACCAGCATATGGTCTCACAAGGGGTCTGAGGATCTCATCTCGGTACCTAATGGCAGTCAGGCTACCTCTGGCGAGCACATGGAGGGCTGTGCGGCCCCCCAAAGAAATGCCACCCCACACCATGACTGACCCACCGCCAAACCGGTCATGCTGGAGGATGTTGTAGGCAGCAGAACGTTCTCCACGGCGTCTCCAGACTGTCATGTCTGTCACGTGCTCAGTGTGAACCGGATTTCATCTGTGAAGAGCACAGGGCGCCAGTGGCGAATTTGCCAATCTTGGTGTTCTCTGGCAAATGCCAAACGTCCTGCACGGTGTTGGGCTGTAAGCACAACCCCCACCTGTGGACGTCGGGCCCTCATACCACCCTCATGGAGTCTGTTTCTGACCGTTTGAGCAGACACATGCACATTTGTGGCCTGCTGGAGGTCATTTTGTGGCCTGTGACTGGAACGAACTGCAAAAATCGCTGAAGTTGGAGACTTTTATCTCCCTCACCAACTTCAAACATCAGCTATCCGAGCAGCTAAACGATCGCTGCAGCTGTACATAGTCTATTGGTAAATAGCCCACCCATTTTCGCCTACCTCATCCCCATACTGTTTTTATACTGTTATTTATTTACTTTTCTGCTCTTTTGCACACCAATATCTCTACCTGTACATGACCATCTGATCATTTATCACTCCAGTGTTAATCTGCAAAATTGTATTATTCGCCTACCTCCTCATGCCTTTTGCACACATTGTATATAGACTGCCCATTTTTTTTTTTACTGTGTTTTTGACTTGTTAATTGTTTACTCCATGTGTAACTCTGTGTTGTCTGTTCACACTGCTATGCTTTATTTTGGCCAGGTCGCAGTTGCAAATGAGAACTTGTTCTCAACTAGCCTACCTGGTTAAATAAAGGTGAAATAAAATAAATTAAAGAAATTTTGCAGGGCACTGGCAGTGCTCCTCCTGCTGCTCCTTGCACAAAGGCGGAGGTAGCGGTCCTGCTGCTGGGTTGTTGCCCTCCTACGGCCTCCTCCACATCTCCTGATGTACTGGCCTGTCTCCTGGTTGCGCCTCCATGCTCTGGACACTACGCTGACAGACACAGCAAACCTTCTTGCCACAGCTCGCATTGATGTGCCATCCTGGATGAGCTGCACTACCTGAGCTCTTGTGTTGGTTGTAGACTCCGTCTCATGCTACCACTAGAGTGAAAGTACCGCCAGCATTCAAAAGTGACCAAAACATCAGCCAGGATGCATAGGAACTGAGAAGTGGTCTGTGGTCACCACCTGCAGAACCACTCCTTTATCGGGGGTGTCTTGCTAATTGCCTATAATTTCCTATAATTTCTATTCCATTTGCACAACAGCATGTGACATTTATTGTCAGTCAGTGTTGCTTCCTAAGTGGACAGTTTGATTTCACAGAAGTGTGATTGACTTGGAGTTACATTGCGTTGTTTAAGTGTTCCCTTAATTTTTTTGAGCAGTGTAGTTTTGAATTCAAAGTGCCTTCCTCACACCCTAACACTGACCATTTAGTATTCTCCTTTTTGCATCATGATTTCCACTGTGCAGAGGATCCATCAAGAATTTGTGCTTTTCTCACATTAACCTCTATTAGTATCCAATATAAATTGACTTACCCTACAAACATGACCTAGTTGATTGCATACCTGAATGCGACGTGATTTTCATTTATAATGATTGTGATTTATTGTTACAGTACAAGACCAGCACTGAAAAGGAGATTCCAAAGAACAGTTACATGAGTGTGGCTGCTGTATGTGTGGTAGTAGGCTCTCTTGCCATTGGACTGCTGCTTCTCAAGCTGTTTCAAGCCAGAAGACTCAGACAAGGTGAGCACCCAGGGTCATGTTGGATGTCATAAGGTGAATGCACCAATTTGTAAGTCGCTCTGGATAAGAGCGTCTGCTAAATTACTTAAATGTAAATGTTGCAAAATGCTTCAAGATGTTATTCAGTTCCTCCCCATTTCAGACTGCTTCTTTCCATTTCATGCCTAGTGAACATGACCCTGCTTTTCAGTCTCCGCAGAGAGGAATGCAGAGTACTGGGAAGATTAGTAGAGTACTTTCTGTTCTGGCTAAATGCCAGGATGTTGCTGTAGAATACAGTGCCTTGCGAAAGTATTCGGCACCCTTGAACTTTGCGACCTTTTGCCACATTTCAGGCTTCAAACAAAGATATAAAACTGTATTTTTTTGTGAAGAATCAACAACAAGTGGGACACAATCATGAAGTGGAACGACATTTATTGGATATTTCAAACTTTTTTAACAAATCAAAAACTGAAAGATTGGGCGTGCAAAATTATTCAGCCCCCTTAAGTTAATACTTTGTAGCGCCACCTTTTGCTGCGAATACAGCTGTAAGTCGCTTGGGGTATGTCTCTATCAGTTTTGCACATCGAGAGACTGAATTTTTTTCCCATTCCTCCTTGCAAAACAGCTCGAGCTCAGTGAGGTTTGATGGAGAGCATTTGTGAACAGCAGTTTTCAGTTCTTTCCACAGATTCTCGATTGGATTCAGGTCTGGACTTCGACTTGGCCATTCTAACACCTGGATATGTTAATTTTTGAACCATTCCATTGTAGATTTTGCTTTATGTTTTGGATCATTGTCTTGTTGGAAGACAAATCTCCGTCCCAGTCTCAGGTCTTTTGCAGACTCCATCAGGTTTTCTTCCAGAATAGTCCTGTATTTGGCTCCATCCATCTTCCCATCAATTTTAACCATCTTCCCTGTCCCTGCTGAAGAAAAGCAGGCCCAAACCATGATGCTGCCACCACCATGTTTGACAGTGGGGATGGTGTGTTCAGGGTGATGGGCTGTGTTGCTTTTACGCCAAACATAACGTTTTGCATTATTGCCAAAAAGTTCAATTTTGGTTTCATCTTTTTAGAAATGATCGCATTAAAATACATACCCAAATCGAACTGCCTGATGCAAGGATATGCATATGCTTGATACCATTTGAAAGGAAACACTTTGAAGTTTGTGGAAATCTGAAATGAATGTAGGAGAATAACACATTAGATCTGGTTAAAGATAATACAAAAAAAAGTGTTTTCTATTTTTTTCCCCCATCATCTTTGAAATGCAAGAGAAAGGCCATTATATTGCCTGAGTCAAGGCGCAATTTATATTTTGTCCACTAGATGGCAGCAGTGTATGTACAAAGTTTCAGGCTGATCCAATTAACCACTGCATTACTGTTAAATGTCTGCCCAAATGTGCCTAATTGGTCAATTGAAACATTTAAGTACATAACTGCGCCCTCCTCAAACAATAGCATGGTATTCTTTCACTGTAATTGCTACCAACTAGTGGGTCAGGCGCAGCCCCACTGTCTGATTCATATTGCGTGATTTTTTATGATAGTTGTTGATTATATTGACTGATTGGTTCTGTATGGGGGTGGTAAATCAGGAAAAACTGTCTGACAACTGACCTACTTTCGTATTTCATTATGTAACTCGGTAGCACACACACAAAAACTGAAATCTTTACACTGACAGTGCCAACATTGCTACGTGGTATTTTAAAGAGTCAGTGGAGATCAAGCTTTACAGTTAAAACACTGGTGGTTTTTCACTGATAAAATCTCCATAATTTATGTTTTCATACTGAAGAAGGGGATTGGTGAGCATGAGCTATTTCACGCACAATGAATGATTACAAATATTTGCACCAGTTTTAATGACCCAGTCACACACTAATATATGGATATTCAAATCTCAACCGTAAAATGTTAAACGTTCAGTTTTGACCGTGCAAGCCGACATTCCAAAGTAGCCTCCGAGTGTAGCCTAAGGCTTGTGTATTTCCTGTTATCGCTCACGGCATAGAAAAGATTATGTCCAATCTATAGGTAATCTGTCTTTCCCTCAACACCTCATGGCATGTTATCTTGCTATATACAGATCTAAATGTTGTTAACCAATCACAGACTGTGTTGTTACCAGTTCCCTGTAGCCTACATCAGACAACCAAAAACCAAGAGTTGTGTTCGTGGCTTTCAGTCAAATAGAGGAGTTCATAGGCTTTCCCAAATTGTTAAATTTAGTGTTAGTTAAGGGTTTAGGGTTCAGGGTAGGGACATCCTAAGGAATCCGGATAGCAGTGACCATTCATAGAGTAAGAGACGGGCACGGTATTTGAGAGCGTGTCACGTGACATGAATGTGCGGTGAACTCGACGGCAGTTTGACGCCTTCAAAAAAACTCTCCTCCATTAACATTCCGTTTATTCATGGCGGTATTTTATGGTGCTAGGAAAGGTTGGCTGACCTCGTAAGAGGTATCAGTAGCTTCACAAGGCTTAATTATGGCATGTTAAACCCCCCCATACAGCTTAAAAAATGTAAACGCAGCTACTGTTGTTATTCTGTCTGCACTGTTTGACGGGACTGTAAGTTAGCCGTAGATGGCTAGCTAGCAACCATGGGATAAGAACGTTGCCAGCCAGTATGGCAATGGTACATTTAGAAAGAAAAACTGGGTTGCGTCCATAGATACAGAACGACTGGGTCGCGTCTCTGGCAACCGAACGAACAACCAGTCAGCTTGGGTAGCAACCCTAGATGTGTCGGGACTATATTTTGTGGAAGGATGAAATAGTATGAATAAATACATTAAAATAATGTTTTTAATGCAAATATGTCAATCATTATTTGAATATGTTGGTAATCCGTATAAAAGAGATAATGCCCTCCTAAGCCAGTGTTTGGAGGAGATATTGGCACGGTTTGCCGACCCTCGGGTTCTTCTTGGCCCTAACAACACCCGTGCCATTATATCCTCCAAATATCAGCTCCTCTGGCATTATCACTTAAATGTATTATTGCTGGAATGGTGTTGTTCAAGTAAAATAGAGTGAATTGACATAATAAATCAGTTCCTCCCATAAGACTCCAGGCTTACCTGTGCAGGTGTGTGTCTCGTTTATAGGCTGTCCATCGAACTTGACTACTGTCACTTCTCTACTTTGTGACTGAAAACACTGCAGAAAGGAAGGGATGAGGAGATAGGGAAGGGCGTTACTATATTGCCACTCCATATCCACGTTGGCCGACATCATTTTTATCAGATAAAGGAAGAAACAACAGGATAGGGAGGGAAGTGGCTTCTACTCAACAAAGCCTGTAGAGCCTGGCCTACTTCCATGACTTCACTGGTCTAAAGAGACACACAAGATCCATTATGGATGGGCACACACACAAGCACACACAGCATTGAGATTAGGCCTACTCTTTCCTAAATAAAAATAGTTTCAAGCACTAGAAGAGTGGACAGTACAGAATCATAACATTTTACTCATTTAGCATGAGCTTTTATCCATAGCAATTAGGGTTAGGGCACCAACAGATTGTTCACCTAGTTGGCTCGGGGAGTCAAACCAGCAACCTTTCGGTTACTGGCCCAACGCTCTTAACCACTAGGCTATATGCCAGACAGTTGGGACACTGGAATAATGAGGACGATGAAAAGGAAGATGATAATATGATAAAGACAACACAGCCCATAGCGCTCGTCTCCTGTCACAGACAATGTAGACTACATCTGACAGTGAACAGATCAAAGAGATACAAGTGTATAAAATGGTGCATGTATTGTGTTTTCTCTTCAATGAGTTTCCTTGTCCTCAATGGATAATATGAGCTGTCATCTTTCATCAACCCCTGTATTCCCATAGTTAGGGTCAGGACTTTTTTCAGGTCAGGTCATTAGGGAAAAGTTTGTGGGCCCATAGTCATAAAGCATCTCAGAGTTCAAGTTTATTAGTCATATACCTGTACACATGACATACGTGGAGTACACAGTGCAAATACATGCTTAATTACAGGTACACCTCTCGACAATAGAAAAGTAAATAAGAGTACAAAAAAGAAAAGCTCGAATAAGAACGAGGATAAAAACGTTGCTAACATATATTACAAGGAGACACTCAAACAGATAGTTCTGGTCTTTTCAAAAACCTGGCACAAATTGGGATCTGGGGGAAGGGAATAGTTGGGGTGTATGTGATAGAGGAATTCTAAATTCCTTTATGTTTTATTGCCAAAACCAATTCAATTCGCACTCATTTCAAATTCATGATAAGTTGTAAGTTAATCATTTGCATGAATTAGCAAGAGACCAGTCTTAAAAACAAGTTAAGCATTTATTCTTGATGAGTACTGACCCAAAATACAAAGAACATTACATTTTAAAGAAAGGGAACATAAAATGACGTCATCAGTTTCACACCCTCTCCCATCCTTACAATAGGTAGTATTCAGTCCTAGAGAAGTTTTACTCCCCTCATAAACTACATTCCAACCTGTCTAAAAGATATACTTCTCTCCACTAATGGAATCCAACCAAAACATTCTTATCTGTTTGAAAAACTATCTTATCCCTCCTCCTTAAACTTCCCAGGAGGCACAGACAATTCATTCATTCTGCTTACATTTTCATTAACAGCTCAACCAAAAACTCATACTTTTCAAATCATAACATAATAGTATTAGAATAAAAGGTTCTAATCAATAATGTATACATAATTAGTCATCTAAACTATAATTTCCTCTAACAATATGCAAATTAAATACTGTAGTATTTACTAAAGTTAAAGTGGCGTGTTTGCGGACTGTAGTGTTTTTGAGGACTATTCTGTAGTATTTAAGTGTTTTTTTTGTGATGATAATACTTTAGAATTTACTATAGTATTCTACAGTATACTACAACATTATATAGTAAGTACTACACATGATTGAGGAATACTACAATGTGTAGTATAGTATATTACAGTTTACTACAGAATTCTATACTAAGTACTGTAGTATTCTATAATAAACTTCATTATTTTTCATGTGGGCACACACACTTTACTGTAGTACTTACCCTGGGGATGACCCAGATGAAGAGGATGAGCAGACTCAGGAGAAGCACAGAGCCAGCAGGGACAGCTGAGACCAGGACTAGATACCAGGACATTCCTAGCCCTGAGGATGCATCATTCTGGTCACACTCCTCATCTGTGGCACAGCAACACACCAGGGTAGCACACATTTTTCAATTCAGTTCAGTACATATCATAAAAATATCCCCAGGTGCAATTCGTTATAAAAGATGAAGAATCCAATACAACTCAACAAACTGACCAATTTAAACGTGTTTAGAAGATACAGCATCGTAGCTAAAGTTAGGATTAGTTCCTATGAGACTGCGCCACTCAGAGCTCACATTAAGACAATGGTCCTGAATCGTTCCCTAACCCTCTTGACCCTAACCAATGTTCCCTCTGAGCTCCCCTCGGACTGCCACACAGATTAAATATCAGCACACACAGAGAAGCACAAGATTGAACTTCATTCAACTTTCTAGAGTTTTCCCCTTAACACTAACAACGCTTCGCTCTACTGTGGTAATTGTGCTCGAATCAAAGCAATTTTAGCCACTTTCAATGCATTGAAACAAAATGAACTATGCAAGACTTTGAATGCAAAACTAACTGCAAAACTCACGCCGCTAAACTTACCCTAGTAAAACTGACTATCCTACCGATCCTCAACTTTGGCGATGTCACCTACAAAATAGCTTCCAATACTCTACTCAGCAAACTGGATGCAGTTTATCACAGTGCCAACTGGTTTGTTACTAAAGCACCTTAATCCACCCACCACTGCGACCTGTATGCTCTAGTCGGCTGGTCCTCGCTACATATTCGTCGCCAGACCCACTGGCTCCAGGTCATCTACAAGTCCATGCTAGGTAAAGCTCCGCCTTATCTCAGTTCACTGATCACGATGGCAACACCCACCCGTAGCACGCGCTCCAGCAGGTGTATCTCACTGATCATCCCTAAAGCCAACACCCCATTTGGCCGCCTTTCCTTCCAGTTCTCTGCTGCCTGTGACTGGAACGAATTGCAAAAATCGCTGAAGTTGGAGACTTATCTCCCTCGCCAACTTTAAACATCTGCTATCTGAGCAGCTAACCGATCGCTGCAGCTGTACATAGTCCATTGGTAAATAGCCCACCCAAGTTACCTACCTCATCCCCATACTGTTTTTATTTATTTATTTTTATGCTCTTTTGCACACCAGTATCTCTACCTGCACATGACCATTTGATCATTTATCACTCCAGAGTTAATCTGCTAAATTGTAATTATTCGCCTACCTCCTCATGCCTTTTGCACACAATGTATATAGACTCTTTCTTTTTTCTACTGTGTTATTGACTTGTTTATTGTTTACTCCATGTGTAACTCTGTGTTGTTCTCTTGTTCACACTGCTATGCTTTATCTTGGCCAGGTCGCAGTTGTAAATGAGAACTTGTTCTCAACTAGCCTACCTGGTTAAATAAAGGTTAAATAAAAAAATTATAAAGAGTTTCTTGTGGGCAGCGCACATCGAAGTAGGATTCTATTGAATTGACATGCACGACTCAGGCCTGTAGTCTACATAGAACGGTGCGCCATAACCAATCAGAGTTGCAGTAGGCCTATATGCAAATAGCCATTGCCATATATGGATCTGTGCCATTCACTTTGAACAGGACAGCATGAGCAGTCCTGAGTAGATGCACTTGTTTTGAGATCAAAGTAAGAGCTGCATGTAGCCAGCCTCCTGTGCACATTTGTTCATATTCTTTGCTAGTGAGTTATTAGCCTAGTCATGGCTAATTTCTCATCAACAATGGGGGAGTGGTTGCTTCCTACAAGAGCACAAAATGTGTGCATTTCTAGCCATCTTTGAAAAACAAGTCAGGTTAAGAGCTTTTTTTATGTCTTAAAGGGGCAGCACAGATAGAACAATGATACAGATATTTAAAGCATTCCCTTGGCGTTTCCACTCACTACCAAATATGGTAGTGAGAGGAAGCCAACTGGCCCGCAGTGGGTAAAGATGGATTTTGGCTGACATGCTGCACATTCTCTTATCAATGAAACATTTGATTTCAATACAGTTTTCAATTCCCAAAACTAGAATGTTTTAAACAGAGCGGACTAAGTTGTGTAGACCTTACCAGTTGCAAAAGTTTTATTTTTATTTTTAAATGGCATTGTTTAGAAGGAGTGCATAGGTGAATTGAGTTACTGCACACGCGCACTTCACAGAGTAGCCATTCCCTAACGGAAATATGCAGATTTATGCTAGAACGCACCAATAGGATCTCGCTAGCTTGTGCTTGGCTCTGCCCACCTCCGTGTCTGTTCTGCCCACTATGACTCATTTGTTCCCAATGGAAACAATAGGCTGTGGTCTATCTTGGTTAAATAAATATCTTTGGTGGCAGTGTTGTATTTTGAGACAGTGTTGAATAAGCTAAGTAGCTAATAGGCAGAGGGTAGCATTTGTCTGATTCTCTGTAGTAATGGTATAGGAATAATAATGAATTGTATTTTGTAAAATGGTTTCTTGCATCAAACACAACATACTTAAGTCACCTCCATGTCTGAAGGACAAGTGAATACAGGTTAATGTCAAGCCCTCCATGTTTTTTAATTCAAAAGTCTCATAGAATGTAGGCCTACATTGAACACCACACATTAAACACCACACAACAGCTATTTCCATATGAAATGTTATGGGATGCATTTTTCTCCATTGTTTTTGATGGTAGGCCTACATTATAATTAAATAGCCACAGTAGCCTACTTGGCCACTGTTAAAACTGTACCTTAAAGTGGGTACAGCCTCAGTGATCACAGTAAACGCGAGCCAGAATCTTTTTTTTTAAACCTTTATTTAACTAGGCAAGTCAATTAAGAATACATTCTTATTTACAATGACGGCCTACCCCGTCCAAACTCGGACAACGCTAGGCCAATTGTGCACCGCCCTATGGGACTCCCAATCACAGCCGGATGTGATGCAGCCTGGATTCGAGATACAGTGCCTTAGACCACCGCGCCACTCGGGTTACACATCATTTTTACAATGTTCAAATCTGCGCCAGGCATATCTGATCCCACTTCCATCCCACTTCCTGGATGGATTTTCCTCAGGTTTTCGCCTGCCATATCAGTTCAGTTATCCTCACAGACATTATTTGAACAGTTTTGGAAACTTTAGTGTTTTCTATCCAAATCGAATTATATGCATATCCTAGCTTCTGGGCCTGAGTAACAGGCAGTTTACTTTGGGCACGCTTCTCATCCAGATGTCGAAATACTGCCCCCAAGCCATAAGAAGTTTAAATCTAGTTTTTCAACCACTCCACAAATCTCTTCAAAACAAACTATAGTTTTGGCAAGTCGGTTAGGACATCTACTTTGTACATGACACAAGTAAGTTTTCCAACAATTGTTTACAGACAGATTATTTCAGTTATTATTCATAGTATGATAATTCCAGTGGGTCAGAAGTTTACATACACTAAGTTGGCTGTGCCTTTAAACAGCTTGGAAAATTCCATAAAATGATGTCATTGCTTTAGAAGCTTCTGATAGGATAATTGACATCATTTGAGTCAATTGGAGGTGTACCTGTGGATGTAGTTCAAGGCCTATCTTCAAACTCAGTGCTTCTTTGCTTGACATCATGGGAAAATCAAAAGAAATCAGCCAAAATCAGAAAAAAAATTGTAGACATCCACACGTCTGGTTTATCCTTGGGAGCAATTTCCAAACGCCTGAAAGTACCACGTTCATCTGTACAAATAATAGTACGCAAGTATAAACACTATGGGGCCACACAGCCGTCATACCAGCACAGACCAGCACAAAAACATCCTGTGGCGGACTGCAATAGCATCGAATAGCCCCCGTGATATGCAACTGTTCAGGGAAGTCAGGAACCAATACACGCAGTCAGTCAGGAAAGCTAAGGCCAGCTTCTTCAGGCAGAAGTTTGCATCCTGTAGCTCCAACTCCAAAAAGTTCTGGGACACTGTGAAGTCCATGGAGAACAAGAGCACCTCCTCCCAGCTGCCCACTGCACTGAAGCTAGGTAACACGGTCTCCACCGATAAATCCATGATTATCGAAAACTTCAATAAGCACTTCTCAACGGCTGGCCATGCCTTCCGCCTGGCTACTCCAACCTCGGCCAACAGCTCTGCCCCCCCCGCAGCTCCTCGCCCAAGCCTCTCCAGGTTCTCCTTTACCCAAATCCAGATAGCAGATGTTCTGAAAGAGTTGCAAAACCTGGACCCGTACAAATCAGCTGGGCTTGACAATCTGGACCCTCTATTTCTGAAACTATCTGCCGCCATTGTCGCAACCCCTATTACCAGCCTGTTCAACCTCTCTTTCATATCGTCTGAGATCCCCAAGGATTGGAAAGCTGCCGCAGTCATCCCCCTCTTCAAAGGGGGAGACACCCTGGACCCAAACTGTTATAGACATATATCCATCCTGCCCTGCCTATCTAAGGTCTTCGAAAGCCTAGTCAACAAACAGATCACTGACCATCTCGAATCCCACCGTACCTTCTCCGCTGTGCAATCTGGTTTCCGAGCCGGTCACGGGTGCACCTCAGCTACACTCAAGGTACTAAACGATATCATAACCGCCATCGATAAAAGACAGTACTGTGCAGCCGTCTTCATCGACCTCGCCAAGGCTTTCGACTCTGTCAATCACCATATTCTTATCGGCAGACTCAATAGCCTCGGTTTTTCGGATGACTGCCTTGCCTGGTTCACCAATTACTTTGCAGACAGAGTTCAGTGTGTCAAATCGGAGGGCATGCTGTCCGGTCCTCTGGCAGTTTCTATGGGGGTGCCACAGGGTCGACTCTTTTCTCTGTATATATCAATGATGTTGCTCTTGCTGCGGGCGATTCCCTGATCCACCTCTACGCAGACGACACCATTCTATATACTTTTGGCCCGTCATTGGACACTGTGCTATCTAACCTCCAAACGAGCTTCAATGCCATACAGCACTCCTTCCGTGGCCTCCAACTGCTCTTAAACGCGAGTAAAACCAAATGCATGCTTTTCAACCGATCGCTGCCTGCACCCGCATGCCCGACTAGCATCACCACCCTGGATGGTTCCGACCTTGAATATGTGGACACCTATAAGTACCTAGGTGTCTGGCTAGACTGCAAACTCTCCTTCCAGACTCACATCAAACATCTCCAATCGAAAATCAAATCAAGAGTCGGCTTTCTATTCCGCAACAAAGCCTCCTTCACTCACGCCGCCAAGCTTACCCTAGTAAAACTGACTATCCTACCGATCCTCGACTTCGGCGATGTCATCTACAAAATGGCTTCCAACACTCTACTCAGAAAACTGGATGCAGTCTATCACAGTGCCATCCGTTTTGTCACTAAAGCACATTATACCACCCACCACTGTGACTTGTATGCTCTAGTCGGCTGGCCCTCACTACATATTCGTCGCCAGACCCACTGGCTCCAGGTCATCTACAAGTCCATGCTAGGTAAAGCTCCGCCTTATCTCAGTTCACTGGTCACGATGGCAACACCCATCCGTAGCACGCGCTCCAGCAGGTGTATCTCACTGATCATCCCTAAAGCCAACACCTCATTTGGCCGCCTTTCGTTCCAGTACTCTGCTGCCTGTGACTGGAACGAGCTGCAAAAATTGCTGAAGTTGGAGACTTTTATCTCCCTCACCAACTTCAAACATCAGCTATCCGAGCAGCTAACCGATCGCTGCAGCTGTACATAGTCTATTGGTAAATAGCCCATCCATTTTCACCTACCTCATCCCCATACTGTTTTTTTACTGTTTTTTATTTATTTACTTTTCTGCTCATTTGCACACCAATATCTCTACCTGTACATGACCATCTGATCATTTATCACTCCAGTGTTAATCTGCAAAATTGTATTATTCGCCTACCTCCTCATGCCTTTTGCACACATTGTATATAAACTGCCCATTTTTTTCTATTGTGTTATTGACTTGTTAATTGTTTACTCCATGTGTAACTCTGTGTTGTCTGTTCACACTGCTATGCTTTATTTTGGCCAGGTCGCAGTTGCAAATGAGAACTTGTGGTCCTCTGTAGCTCAGTTGGTAGAGCATGGCGCTTGTAACGCCAGGGTAGTGGGTTCAATCCCCGGGACCACCCATACGTAGAATGTATGCACACATGACTGTAAGTCGCTTTGGATAAAAGCGTCTGCTAAATGGCATATATTATTATTATTTTATTATATTATTCAACTAGCCTACCTGATTAAATAAAGGTGAAATAAAAAATAAAAATAAATAAATACCGCTCAGGAAGGAGACGCGTTCTGTCTACTAGAGATAAACGTACTTTGGTGCGGAAAGTGCAAATCAATCCCAGAACAGCAAATGACCTTGTGAAGATGCTGGAGGAAACAGTTACATAAGTATCTATATCCACAGTAAAACAAGTCCTATATTGACATAACCTGAAAGGCCGCTCAGCAAGGAAGAAGCCACTGCTCCAAAACCGCCATTAAAAAGACACTATGGTATGCAGCTGCAAATGTGGACAACAATTATACTTTTTGGAGAAATGTCCTCTGGTCTGATGAAACAAAAATAGAACTGTTTTGCCATAATGACCATCGTTATGTTTGGAGGAAAAGGGGGAGGCTTGCAAGCCGAAGATCACCATCCGAAACGTGAAGCACGGGGGGTGGCAGCATTATGTTGTGGGGATGCTTTGATGCAGGAGGGACTGGTGAACTTCACAAAATAGATGGCATCATGAGGGAAAAAAATTATGTGGATATATTGAAGCCACATCTCAAGTCAGGAAGTTAAAGCTTGGTCTCAAATGGGTCTTCCAAATGGACAATGACCCCAAGCATACTTCCAAAGTTGTGGCAAAATGGCTTAAGGACAACAAAGTCAAGGTATTGGAGTGGCCATCACAAAGCCCTGACCCAAATCGTATAGAAAATGTGTGGGCAGTACTGCAAATGTGTGTGCGAGCAAAGAGGCCTTCAACCCTGACTCAGTTACACCAGCTCTGTCAGGAGGAATGGCCCAAAATTCACCCAATTTATTGTGGGAAGCTTGTGGATGTCTACCCGAAACGTTTGACCCAAGTCAAACAATTTAAAGGCAATGCTACCAAATACTAATTGAGTGTATGTAAACTTCTGACCAACTGGAAATTAGATGAAAGAAATCAAATCTGAAATAAATAATTCTCTCAACTATTATTCTGACATTTCACATTCTTAAAATAAAGTGGTGATCCTAACTGACCTAAAACAGGGAATTTTTACGAGGATTAAATGTCAGGAATTGTGAAAAACTGAGTTTAAATGTATTTGGCTGTGTATGTAAACTTCTGACTTCAACTGTATATAGGACTATCTGTGTAAGGACACACACATATTTAGTGGACATTGATTTGACAGTGAAGACACTAGTGTGATACAGTAGCAGTGTAGATGAAGAATTGCAAAATTTACCTAGAGCTAACACTGCAGATAGCAATACTGGGTGATTTAAAAAGTCATAGTCAACCAATTAATAATATATAATAATTATTTTAGCAAAAATGTTTCTTTAATTTACAATCCGTAGAAACTATGACAATAGTGTAATGATGTGGCCCTTTCTGGGTATAGATTGTGGCCTCTCTCACTCTCTATCTCTAGCTATATATACCCAGGTTCTGTTGTCTCAGGTCGTAAATTCCTGGCGGAGACTCTCTCCCCCTGGCCATGCAGAAAGAGACACACAGAGAGAACAAAGGATTTCACATGGCGAACTCCTATATCCCCAAAATGGGGATTTGATACAGAATGTCCACTTGTGGGAGTGATCCGTGGACACTTAAAGGACAGGTATGATAAGTGCGTTTCATTTGGTGACCTCAGAGAAGACATGAAACACACAACTATATCTCTGAATATATACATTTCTCAATTATGGGGTTTGCATCTAATTCTTCTATAAAATGAATGAGTAAAGATGAAACTATTTGTGAAATGATGCAAGGTGTTAAACCTTTAATGACTGATAATTGTATTCCCTTTAAAGTTTACCTAAGTAATTGGCCAACCCCCGTGAGCACAGACATGATCTGGGGTCATAGAACCGCCTTTTCTATTGTTACGAATTAAAACCCTCTCCTGAGGAAATCCTCTTCAGACCACGCGGACCTCAGTCAGCTGAGGGGGAAAGGTTTGAGTTTAGACTAAGCAAACCCACAGCGTGAGCTGTGATTGTGAATAGTTATTTAATTCCTAACCATACCATGTGGAGAATTGGCTACACGGCTGGAAATGGTTAAACTCTGAGACTATCGATCCCTACAGATAAGAGCAAATCGTAGATACTAATTACTAGTCTGCAGCTAGAAATTATGTAAACCATCAGGCGCTATGATTAAACTAGCTCTCATGAGGACCGCCACAGGAAAGGAAGACCCAGAGACCTCTGCTGCAGAGGATACGTTCATTAGAGTTATCAGCCTCAGAAATTGTATCCCAAATAAATGCTTCACATAGTTGTCAACAGACACATCTCAACATCAACTGTTCAGAGAAGACTGCGTGAATCAGGCCTTCATGGTTGATTTGCAGCAAAGAAACCCCTACTAAAGGACACCAATAATAAGAAGAGACTTGCTTGGGCCAAGAAACAGGAGCAATGGACATTAGACCAGTGGAAATCTATCCTCTGCATGTATGGTTCCCAACATGAAGCATGGAGGAGGAGGTGTGATGATGTGGGGGTATTTTTCTGGTGACACTGTCTGACTTATTTAGTATCCAGGGCACACTTAATCAGCATGGCTACCACAGCATTCTGCAGCAATACACCATCCCATCTGGTTTGCGCTTATTGGGACTATCATTTGTTTTTCAACAGGACAATGACCCAAAAAGCACCCCCAAGCTGTGTAAGGACTATTTGACCAAGAAGGAGAGTGATGGAATGCTGCATCAGATGACCTGGCCTCCACAATCACCCAACCTCAACCCAATTGCGACGGTTTGGTATGAGTTGGACCGCAGAGTGAAGGAAAAGCAAGTGCTCAGCATATGTGGGAAGTCCTTCAAGACTGTTGGAAAAGCATTCCAGGTGAAGCTGGTTGAGAAAATGCCAAGAGTGTGCAAAGCTGTCAAAGGAAAAGGGTGGCTACTTTGATTTGTTTAACACTTTTTGGTTACTACATGATTTCATATGTGCTATTTCATAGTTTTGATGTCTTCACTATTATTCTACAATGTAGAAAATAAAGAAACCCTTGAATGAGTAGGTGTGTTCAAACCTGACTGCTACTAAAATAATTTCGTTTCCAATGATGAATCTCATTGAAGTCTTTTGAAGAGACACCACTTAAAAGAAGTCCCTACCAGACTGGAAGGAAAGATTCCACATTCCTCGTTCTCTCAGCTGTCTGTAAACAGCAGTACATGACTCCCATTAGTTATGAATGGCCACAATGAATGGCATCATGGTCAAACGTGGCAGCTCTGATAATACCACCCTTCCAGCCTTTTTTAAATGGGGTAATTGATCTCCTTTTGTTTTCTATCATGACATCTGTCATATCTGCCATATTTGCCAATATTTGGCCCAAAGATCAGTTAGGCTGCCTGTGTAAACGCACCACAGCAGCCCCCCCCTAGGGAGCATGTCCAGCCTCATCCTGGCTTGAAGTCAGCTTTTGTTGGAACTTTTTATTTTTGAAAGAATTGCCCCCATTTCCCCCTTCCCCACCTCAGTCCCACTGTTCTTCCCCACTGTCTGATACAATCAACCACATCCCCTCTGAGTCATGGAATTTGCCCCCGTTCCTGCCCCCCCTCTTTTTTTTTGTCTCATTCTCCACCTGTTGTAAATGGTTAAAAAAAATATATATATATATAAAGATTTATATGAATTTGTTTTCATTTTGCTGCTGATTTTATTTTTATCGGAGGAAAGATGTATTTTGTGTGGATCTCACTAATGCTAAGACCATCCGCAACAGCACCATCACACAGAGCGACGTCTCTGACCTTGACATAGACTAGAGAACTGTCCTGCACATATACAGAAACATAGACTAAAGCCCTACGTACACACAGTCGACAGACTAGAACCCCTATGTGTACGCACACACTTGACATAGGGGGTTCTAGTCTATGTACACACACACACACACACACACACACACACACACACACACACACACACACACACACACACACACACACACACACACACACACACACACACACACACACACACACACACACACACACACACACACACACACACACACACACACACACAGTCGACAGACTAGAGCCCCTATGCACACACACACACACACACACACACACACACACACACACACACACACACACACACACACACACACACACACACACACACACACACACACACACACACACACACACACACACACACACACACAGTCGACAGACTAGAGCCCCTATGTACACACACACACACACACACACAGTCGACAGACTAGAGCCCCTATGTACACACACACACACACACACACAGTCGACAGACTAGAACAGCAGTAGGCTAGTGGTTAGAGCGTTGGGCCAGTAACCGAAAGGTTGCTAGATTGTATCCCTGAGCTGTCAAGGTAAAAGTCTTGTTCTGCCCCTGAACAATGCAGTTAACCCACTGTTCCTAGGCTGTCATTGTAAATAATAATTTGTTCTTAACGGACTTGCCCAGTTAAATATAGGTTTAAAAACATCAATGTTTTTAGATAGGCATGGCATACCACAGGATAATTTACTATAAGCCAACTATTTGAAACCAAAAGTGAAACATCTGAGGAAAGATTTGGTCAGCCTGTTTTTTACAGTTAGCAAATCCCATTTTACATGTTAAGACACTTCCAAAGCACGTTTAAAAGAATGTCCACATGATGGGGCTGATACAGTCAGGAAACACATTGAGCATTGGAATGAGTTGCCCCCTCCTTCCCACTGCAGGGAATAGTCAAATGAGGGTGAACCACAAAGTGAAAGTATTTCCCCCAAGTGATAGTATTTTCTTGGCTCAACAGACTTGCTATGAGGACTGGGGCTATAGGGAGTTTGGAATATAATGGTAAGTATTATTTTGTTGATTCATGCAGCCTTAACTTTTGTTAGTGACTTTGAACATGGTATAGTAAAACTCATGACACACCCAAACATTTTTGTAGAGGTGCTGACAAACAGAGTAAAACTGTGAAAAGTGAAAAGTAAAGTTGCACAATATATGCTCCCAACAAATGAATGGGTTAACCTAATAACAATCGTTTCGGCAACGCAGGAATTTGTTTTTATTGTTTTTATTCTTGTATAACTTTTATTGCGCGTTTTATTTTAATATGTCTTTCTCTCTGCATTGTTGAGAGTGCCCATAAGCAAGCATTTAACTGTTAGTCGACACTACATTTTTGACAGAACGTTGGTTGTTTAGTTTTTTAGTTTATTTTATTTTTACAGGGACAGTGCACATTAATCAACGTTTCAGTAAAAGTGCCGGTTTTAGCCAGCCGGCTAATTTTCAACCGCAGTCCCTGGGCAGGTTATTAAAAACAATTACAATATAGACAATAGCTCCATAGAACAAGCAAGACATAGCAACATAGGACAAGCAAGACATAGCATACAGACAGAGCAACATAGAACAAAAAGCAGCAAAACAAAATTCATAAAAGCAACAAAGTGTTTCCACACCTCACAAGCTACAGACAACAGACAACATGGAAAGCGGCAACACACAGCTAGGGACCACGTTCACAAATCTGATTGACCTTTAGCCAGGTCTTCAAGCATTTTGTGAAAGTGTGATATGTGGTGCAGTTATGTGTGTCTGATGGCAATGTATTCCAGACATGGGAAGCTCTCACAGAGAATGCAGATTTACTAAAGGTGCTTTTCCTTAGGGGAACTATACAGTCACCTCTCATGGCAGACCTTGTGGATCTGCTGCCATATGTCTGGGTTTTCTGTTTAACAAAAATATTGAGTGGAGGGGGAGCCAGGCCATTTAGGATCTTGAATATAAGACATGCGTCGGTGTATTGCACAAGATTTTCCCAACTCAAGAGCTCATGCTTTCTAAGGATGTGACAATGATGATGGCTATTGGGCTTTCCTATCAAGCACTTTGAGAGCCTGTTTGTAGACAGACTGAATAGGTTTTAATGTTGTACAGCAAGCTTGGGCCCAACTAGTCAAGCAGTATGTTAAGTGGGGGAGTATCATAGAATTGAAGTACAGTTTTGCTACCTCTGTAGTCAAACAATTTCGTATAAATCGGAAATTAGCTAGGTTGAATTTGGTTATTTGAATTACCTTTTTCACATGCTTTTTAAAAGAGAGGTTGGAATCAAGTATGATGCCAAGGTACTTAAAATCGGATACCACCTGGAGCTTCTCCCCTGACACATAGACATCTGGCTCAGTAGCATCCGTTGCCCTCTTTGTGAAGAACATGCAAACAGTTTTTTTCACATTGAGATGCAAACACGAGTCACTGAGCCACTTTGTAACCTGGACCATTACAGTAGTGAGTTCTTGTGCAGCTTGTTGTTTGCTCTTTGCATGCACATATATCACTGTATCATCTGCATACATTTGAACTTCAGACCCAGTACAGACAGAAGGCAGATCATTAATGTACAGGCTGAACAGGAGGGGCCCCAGTAACTTCACATTTTCCAGAAGAAAGCAGTTGGCCGTTTCTGTGGAGTGTTTCGCTCTGAAGCCAAACTGCATGGAGTGTAATGTGAAGGGGCTGTTGTTGAGGTCGGCAATCAGTTGTTCTGCTACACACTTTTCAACAACCTTTGACACCACAGGAAGTATACTAATGGGCCTGTAGTTACTCACGTCAGCAGGGTCGCCTGATTTAAAGATGGCCGTTATTATGGCCGACTTCCATACCCTTGGAAACACACCGAGACCAATGGATGTGTTGGTGACCTTAGTAATGGGGCCAATGAGTGACTCTTTGTAGTTTTTAAGAAAGGTAGAGTCCATCCCAAACACATCTTTGGCTTTAGAGTTCTTTAGTGAGCTAATCACCTTGTTCACCTTTGACTCAGAAACCTCCCTTATGATGAAGACAGGTTGAGTGTCATTCACTAGCACTGAGCCCAAGAAATCAGTGGAGGGGTTCTGTGTCAGTAACCTGACAGAGTCAATAAAGTAGGAATTGAAGGCTGTTGCTATTTCAACTGCATCCTGTGTTAGATTGTTATTCACCATGATTTCTAGTCTTTTTGCAGTGTTACTATGGTCTTTCCCTGTTAACTTTTTTAGATTCTCCCATATCAATTTAGAATTTCCCTTTGCTTCACCAATTATGTTAATAAAAAAGTTTGCCTTGGCCTGTCTGATTTCTTTTATCACCTTATTTCTCAACATGGTAAACCTACGTCTGTCATGGTCTAATTTAGATTTTAGGGCTATTTTTAGAGCATAATCTCGTTCTTTCATCAATTTCCAGATTTCTCCATTTAGCCAAGGAAGAGTGCTCTTTTGGCCAGGTTTGGATTTGATTTTCTTTAGGAAGCCATTTATTGTAGTCTGGATTGTGGATAGAAAAACCTGACTATCAGCTTCCACGTCTGTATAGGACAAGAGATCATTCCAGTTTATTCCCTTAATTGCTTTTTCAAAATAGTTTAATTCACTCTTAGGTATTCTGAGTTGATCCGGCTTTCTCATACGTAGAATGTATGCACACATGACTGTAAGTCGCTTTGGATAAAAGCGTCTGCTAAATGGCATATATTATTATTATTATATTAACAGTAGAGAGGTTAAACCTGCTCTTAGACAGCTTTCTGGCTATAAGTGTCAGATTATGATCAGACAGCCCAGTAACCATATTGAATGATTTAGTCACTCTCTCTGGTTTATTACTGAACACCAAATCAATCTGTGTTTTAGAGCAACAAGTCACCCTGGTTGGCCCTTTAACTAGCTGTGTAAGGTCAAAGGTATTAGTGATCCGTTTGAGCGTTTTCCTACAACACTTGTCTTCATAATTAATGTTAAAATCTCCCATTAAGATGACCTCTTTCCCAAAAATCACATTCTCTAAGCATGGTATTAAACTGATCAAAAAACACACTTTTGGTGGAAGGTGGCCTATACATTCCAATGAGGGTAAAAGACATTTGGGGAGACAGTGTAACGTTCAGGCCGATACATTCTAGTTCATTATCACATGACCACTCAATTTGTTTACATCGGGTTTACTCTTTACAATTTTGGGTGTGTATATATAGTGTGACTTAATTTTATATATTGACCTTGCTCGCTTACAGGGTTGGGCAGTAATGGATTACATGTAAACTAAACGCTAACTGTAATCCGTTACGATACAAGGAAAAATATTGTGATCAGATTACCGATACTTTCGAAAAACTAGATGATTACTTTTCAATTCAGAAAGGATGTTTGCGAAAAAAAGTCGTTGACACTTCTGTTTTCGCAATGACATTCAAATCAGCGTTGAAAAAAGGCTCAAATATAAAAATGTTCCACCTGAGCGAGTCTGACCACAAATCAGAGATCACTATGATGACACACTAAATGTGTTTGATGGATCGCGGGAAAACAGGAATAGGTTTGTGTAGGCTACAGTTCAAGATATCTCTTCCAATGCTTTGACCTCTGTCGGCATGCAAAGATGATCAAATGTGAATAAACGCTTGGAGGTGAAGATGATCGTAGTGGTGTAGTCTACGGTGATAGGGATATCACTTATTATTTAGATCTACATAACGTTAGCGCATTGATGTGAAACACACTGCAGCTCTCTCATTTAGCTATTTGTGCCTTACGGATTATGGTTGTTGTGGATGGCTGTTCACAAATCTAAATGTGTATTTCAACCCAATAATAGTTTAATTCAAGAAGTTTAAGCTGCCAATCAAAAAAAAAAATTCAACCAGTGGACGGCCAGTGAACACACCTAATCATTCAAGGGTTTTTATTTTTACTATTTTCTACATCCTTCAAAATAGCCACCCTTTTCCTTGATGAAAGCTTTGCACACTCTTGGCAAAGCATGCCGTTCCATGAGCGCAGCATTTATTTTTCAACTCGAATCAATGAGCCCAATCAGTCCTTCATGACAACAAAATCATAAACAACAGAGTAGGGCCGCCTAATAAATCCTTAGTTTTGGGGTCATGCTCAGGTAAAACAATTTGGCTAATCTATACTTCCCAGAGGTGGGACCAAGTCATTGTTTTTCAAGTCTCAAGTGAAGTCGCAAGTCAAGACAAACAAGTCCAAGTCAAGTTTAAAGTCAAGACCAACAAGTCTCAAATCAAGTCTCAAGTCCTAAACTTTGAGTTTCGAGTCCGAAACAAGTCATAATGTGCTCTTCAACAAATGTAATACAATTTCATATTTTTAACAAGAGTAATAGTTAGTATATTACATTTAGGCAAATCATGAATGCTTTTACAAATATATATATGTTTATTTTTCAAATAAACTTTATATGGGTAGCCATGAGAAAGACACGCCCCCCCTTAGCGATCGACTATCTAGGATCGCTATAGGGCACAGTCGTATGTCAATGGTTTAAGGAACAGCAGTAACATCAGGCAGGATTTAGGCTACCACCTGCCTAGCCAGTTGTAGCTCAATCTTGGGTGTGTTGATAAAAGGATATGTAGAAGGGTGAGCCGGTTAAGGATCGATTCAGACAAGGTGGTAGATTGTACGACAGGTTTATTCAGAGTAAAGATATCTGGTACAGCGTATATACGGGCCCCTCTGTTAGCTCATCAGAGACTAGCAGAAAGGAACCTTGCTAACAGTGAGTACAAGCTTCATATACACAACAGAAAGTAGGTTGATTTCTAGGAGATCGGATCTTCGGATTGGATCAGGCTGGGGTGTAGTCATCCGGCATTGGCTCTGTTGTCTGTCCGTCATGCCTGTTCTTGGTCGTCACACCATGTTCAGCTGAAAAGGAGATCTGGTGTGTGCGCTATCTTCAGTCACACAATGTTCGGCTGGGAGGGAGATTATGTGTGTGTGCTAGTTTGTCTCTAAGTCTAGGCTTTCTGCCAGTCTGTGGGTGTCTTATCTGGGTGTCCTCGGCAGCTATGTGTGTATTGTATGTGCGTCGTCCCTGTCTTCTGGGGTCAGTGTGTAAGAGCGTATGCGTCCCTGTCCTGTCCTCAAGAGTCCGTGTGTAATGTGTGTGCCGTCCCTATCTTCAGGGGAGTTGTGGCCGAACTGCCGGCTAGCACCTGTGGCTAGGAGTATCCTGTTGTGACAGTGTTCTGGATGATCTAAGTGAGTTTGTGTGTGAGAAATATCCTGTATGGGGCCCAACCTGTTTTACTATGAAAATACGTTGTCCCAGCTATAGTAGTGTAATGTCACCTACATAAGAATTAGCAGTCCTCTACAAATGCAATGATCACGTTCCCGCACTGACTGACTGTGTGGAGGTTCATTGATTTAACGTTACGTTAGCCTACATGCTACACTAATAAAGTTATATATAGCTGTCGGCTATATTAGCCACGATTTACCGTTCTTTGTGCAGCTTCAAATGTCGAACAAAGTTGGAAATTGTTGCGCCTCTGTCTTTAATTCTCTTCCCGCGTGTTTTGCAAGTTGCAATCCATTTTTTGTTGACTACAGCGTAGTCTTTATATTCGAAAATAATAATTTTGGTTATCTTTCCAAGGGCTCCATCTGATTTCAGCCACCGACGTTCCTCTGCACTGCAACGCGCAACTTTTTTCTCAGCTTGCACAATTTGATTGGCTGCTGTCCGATTCAAACTGTAATCAGTTAAATGAAGAGTTGATGCGCTGCACACTTTTTAAAATAGCATAATCTTTAATATTTGGGCTTGGGGAGGGTATCAAGTCAGTTCGAGTCAAAAGGCTCAAGTCAAAGTTGAGTTGCAAGTAATCATATTTGTGACTGGAGTCTGACTCAAGTCCAAGTCATGTGACTCGAGTCCACACCACTTGATACTTCCATATTTCCAAGTCCTATTCTTGAAGATCAAGGGGTATAACATTTATTGGAATGACTGGAATTCTGATAGATTTAGCTTTTTAATGTAAAGATATAATTTCATCGTATCATTATATGTAGCACAAAGCGATGGGTTAGAAGAATCTGCCCCTCATACCATTGCGATCACCTAATCATCCCCAGTTTACAATAGGCTCATTCATTCCCCCTCCTCTCCCCTGTAACTATTCCCCAGGTCGTTGCTGTAAATGAGGATGTGTTCTCTGTCAACTTACCTTAAAAAATAAAAAGAAGCCTACATAGCCAACCCATAAAGTAAAATTTAACATCCATATATGGCCACATATGTAAACTTTAACATTGATGTATCCGGCAATAGATGTCGTTCAATTGGTAACATACATTTGTCTAACGGAATGTAATCAGATTACATTACTGAGTTTGGGTAATCCGAAAGTTACGTCACTGATTACAATTTTGGACAGGTAACTAATAATTGTAACGGATTACATTTAGAAAGTAACCTACCCAACCCTGGTCGCTTAGTAAGCAAGAAGAGCATGTTCATTGAGTGAATGCTTGCATTAGTCAATGCATATTATTCAGGCTATACACGTTTGCTCTCAGATTTTAATTTGGCTCAACCACTGATTGTTGTCAGGTGTGAACCCTTTCCTGTGGAGAGACCACTGTTTCTCAGAACCCCCTGTTTGTTTTTCTACGAAGGAGAAAGGCCCTAACATGGCATTGGTCTTCAGCTTGTCCACTCTCATGTTTCTCATCACTGGGACTGAGACATGCAAAAGTAAGGCATTCTTGCAGGCACAATTTGTAATACTTCTACCAACACCATAACTTCCAAAATGCTCACAACGAATGGTCTAGGAGTTTTGTTTTATCCAAACTACACTTGTCAGGTCTAACATTTTCTGTACTTACAGTCCTGTGTAATTTGGTTTTCTATCTATTGCTTAAACAGGTCTAAGTCAGGGCCCAGAGTTGAAGCAGGTCATCCAGGTGGACTCTGGGAAGGATGCAGTCCTAGAGTGCTCTGTGAACTTCAATGGGATATCTCCTGGTAATGTAAACATAGAGAAGGTCGTGTGGTGGAGGCTGGACCAGAATGGTCTTCACAGAGGTGGACCTGTGTTCATATACAACCTATCCAATCAACAATCATCCAATCCCAGGATGCCACTGAGCCCAAAATATCAGCTTCCCATACCACCTGCCAATGAGAAAGACAAAGTTGTGTCCCTGTTGGTCAAAGAAACCCAGCCTGAAGACGAGGGTCTGTATAGGTGTGTGGTGAACACTAACAGTGGAAACACAAATTGTAACTTCATGCTGAATGTCACAGGTGAGCTCAAAGCTTTTGGAGTCCAACGTTTATAGGTAGGGCCCTGAGTATTTCCCAGTCAGGAAAAACGAAGGGCTTTACACAGTTTTGAATTCAAAGTGCCTTCCTCACACCCTAACACTGACCATTTAGTATTCTCCTTTTTGCATCATGATTTCCACTGTGCAGAGGATCCATCAAGAATTCTTGCTTTTCTCACATTAACCTCTATTAGTATCCAATATAAATTGACTTACCCTACAAACATGACCTAATTGATTGCATACCTGAATGCAATGTGATTTTCATTTATAATGATTCTGATTTTGTGCGTTAGTGTTACAGTACGACACCAGCACTGAAAATGCTGCGAATCAACAGGAGATTCCAAAGAACAGTTACATGAATGTGGCTGCTGTATGTGTGGTAGTAGGCTCTCTTGCCATTGGACTGCTGCTTCTCAAGCTGTTTCAAGCCAGAAGACTCAGACAAGGTGAGCACCCAGGGTCATGTCCATTAGGGCACACTGTTGCAAAATGCTTCAAGATGTTATTCAGTTCCTCCCCATTTCAGACTGCTTCTTTCCATTTCATGCCTAGTGAACATGACCCTGCTTTTCAGTCTCCGCAGAGAGGAATGCAGAGTACTGGGTAGATTAGTAGAGTACTTTCTGTTCTGGCTAAATGCCAGGATGTTGCTGTAGAATAAGTGTAATGGAGAACTAACTCCTCAGACAAGATGGGTCCTGCTGAAACAAGGTTTATATTGCTCTGTTGTTGAATGGACCAAAAGAGAAATCTTTCCTACTGATGAGTCAACAGGGTCAATAGAAGGTAGGCTCTGAGGGTCAGGTCTTGACACGTTCCAGAATAACAGAGAAACACCTGAGGGAATGGCATCTAAAACAATTGCATAATCTTTAGGTGTTACAGGGACCGTGTAAAGTGATAAGAATTTCTTATAACTGAGTAAAATACACTCTGCATTTGCCAGTTGGCTCACCAATAGGATATTACTTCGGAACCAATATTCTAAAAACAAAGAAGTATTTTTATACAATATATCCCGATTATTCCATATATAATATCTGTGTGGAGAACAATTGTGTTTATAAATTAAGGACCGTGACAAGAACCTGCTGTTGAAAAGCAGAAAGTTTAACTTTTTTTTGTTGTCAATATTATAATTGCAAAACAACATGAAGTTAAGGCCACCAAAAGTAGAGAAGACATGAGGAATAAAATTCCAGATAGAAGTGGGTCTTCTTAGGAATTGTTTTATCCAATTGATCTTAAAAGTATTATTTAAAGTAGTAAAGTCCAGAACATTTAGTCCACCATTTTCACAAGTGTTAATTACAACAGTTTTCCTAATGTAATGGGTACGGTTTCTCCACAAGTTGAAAAGCATCTGGTCTATCTCCTTGCTTATTTTACTGTCAAGATATAAAGATAGTGTCATATGTTAGTCTAGAGATACCTTCAGCCTGGGTTATTAGGACTCTACCTTTTAAAGATAAGTCCCTCTGTAGCCATTGATTTAGCTTCTTCTGGGGTTTTTTAATAAGAGGGTTAAAGTTTAGTAAGCCTCTAGACTTCTGATCCTTTGTAATGGTTATGCCTAAATATGTAAGTTCTTCTTTTACTGCAATACCATAATATGAAGGTGTCACACAATCTTTGACAATAATAATAATAATAATAATAATATATGCCATTTAGCAGACGCTTTTATCCAAAGCGACTTACAGTCATGTGTGCATACATTCTACGTATGGATGGTCCCGGGGATCGAACCCACTACCCTGGCGTTACAAGCGCCATGCTCTACCAACTGAGCTACAGAAGGACCAGCCATGACAGCCATGAGTTCACATTTATTAATGTTAAGATATAGACCAGATGCTTTGGAAAAGGATTGTATCACATTGATCGATATGGGAATTTGGTTAGCGTCTGTCAGAAAAAGTAGTATCATCAGCCAGCTGGCTTGTAATCATTTCTTTACCAGCTATGGAAATACCTTGTACAGGACTATTATTTAAATAATTTGCAAGAAGTTGGGTGATTAATAAAAACAGGTACGGAGAGATGAACGAGTGACTCATTACCCGGCAAGGGTGGTCATGATACGTCATCAGAAGTGTCCACTTAATTTGATGGCTGAGGGGAAGGGTGTCTTGGACTGTAACCATGGTCTCTTTAAAAAATAAAAAATAAAATGTCTTTCTTAAGGCAGCTCTAAAAATGCAGCTGTTTCAGCTTAGCTCAGTGCTTTCAGTGGTGGTGGTGGGGCTAGCCACCGGAAAATACAGAGCGTTGCACTTGATTGGCTCAGTTTTCTGTCACTCATTGGACAGTACGTCATCCCCAATTCCAAGGTTAGAGCTCAAATTTAGCCATAGAGTTATGTTAGAAGTGCCCATTACATCAAATCACATTACATCTACAGTAGCTTTGATTGGACTGATCATGTCAACATCTTACTTTCCAAGTCTTAGCAAGCAGTAATTAGTTGTCGACAATCTACTGGCAAATCCTTTTTAATCCTTGTCATACGAAGAGAAATAATGAAGAGAAATTATAGATAAATTGTATTGGTGCTCATCGGCCATTGTACATAAAGATTGCACAATGTTAAATTCAACAATGAGTCATTTTTAAGGAATAAGTGGCAAACTGCAAGCGTTGCAAAGAAACCACTAATGTTAGCCTGCTATTCAATGGAGCGGCAGTGCCCCCCCCCCCCTCCCCAGTTCCCACCATAAATCCAGAGAATGCCCGACTTTGACAAATTTTGTCCAAAAGACTGCTGTGCCACCCTAACAAGGTGAGTCCAAAAATGTATTGTATGCTGCTGCATAAATGATGTAATATGCCAGGGAGAAGTGTATACTGTAGCTAAGAAAGTAATACTAAGTGTATGTTGTGTCGTAAGCTGTTAGTAGCCCATGTGCCTCACCCTAATAATTTGGTCTATTTTCACCAACACAGTATTGTAAAAACATCATAGTTGTGGTGCTTGGCTTGGACGTGCAAATTCAGCACACACAACATTCTAAAATAGACTTGTGTTATTTGACGGGTCACATTAAAAGCTTATTTAACGCGTCAAATAGTGTTATATGACTTGTCTTTTTTGACACGCAAAGACTCAAACGGCGTTCAAGGTGCCTCACAGGGAGTACACTAAGAACGGCCCATGTTCGGAATTCTGTCGCTGTACATTTCAAAAGTGCTGAACAAATAGTTATATTGACTACGTCTGTTGTCGCTTGCTCATTAATGTCTTAATCGAAATTACGGATCACTTTTTATCCGCTTGTTGTCCCTTTATGCCATAGTTTGTACATCTAAATGCCATAGTTTGTACATCTAAATGCCATAGTTTGTACATCTCAATGCCATAGTTTGTACATCTCAATGCCATAGTTTGTACATCTCAATGCCATAGTTTGTACATCTCAATGCCATAGTTTGTACATCTCAATGCCATAGTTTGTACATCTCAATGCCATAGTTTGTACATCTCAATTGTCAGTAGAAACCACATTTGTTTAAGCAAGTCTGCCATATCAGCAGTAAATGAGGCTGGTAGTAAACTTAATCTTGGCAGTAAGTATTCCTCTTATCCAGAGGCGCCCAAAAATACAGATTTCCGATTGTTATGAATGCTTGAAATTGGCCATTCCGATTAATCGGTTGACCTCTAGTCCAGATGGGATAGGGCAGTGTGATGGAGATTGCATCGTCTGTGGACCTGTTGGGGCGGTATGCGAACTGAAGTGGGTCTAGGGTGGCAGGTAAGTCGGAGGTGATATGAACCTTGAAGAGTCTCTCAAAGCACTTCATGATGACAGAAGTGAGTGCTACGTGGCAGTAGTCATTTAGTTCAGTTATCTTTGTCTTCTTGGGTAATGCTCTGAGGATGCGGCTAGGGATGCCATCTGGGCCAGCAGCCTTGCGAAGGGTAACACGTTACTCACGTCAGCCACGGAGAGGGGGAGGGTCCGCAGTCCTTGTTAGCAGGCCGCGACAGTGGCACCGTATTATCCTCAATGCGGGCAAAGAAGGTCTTTAGTTTGAAAGCGAGACGTCGGTGTCCGTGGCGTGGCTGGTTTTCTTTTTGTAGTCACCCCTTTATGTAGTAATCCATTTACTGGTGTAGTGGTGTATCCGTGCCCACGCATGAAGTGTGGAGAATGTGGTGTGCATGTGTGTGTTAACTGTAACCTCTCACTGCCAGAGCCGACAGCTGCATGCAGTGTTAACACTCTGTCCACATTGTCTAAAGCTAGGTTCAAATTAGAGGTCAACCGATTATGATTTTTCAACGCCAATACTGATTATTGGAGGACCAAAAAAAGACGATAACATTATTCGGATGATTTTTATTTATATATATATACTGAATGAACAATGAACCCTTTTATTTTAACATAATATAGTACATTAAATGTATTTACTCTCAAATAAATAATGAAACCGGTTCAATTTTGTTTAAATAATGCAAAAAAAGTGTTGGAGAAGAAAGGTAAAGTGCAATATGTGTCATGTAAAAAAGCTCACGTTTAAGTTCCTGGCTCAGAACATATGAAAGCTGGTGGTTCAATATTCCCAGTTCTTCAATATTCCCAGTGAAGAAGTTTTAGGTTGAAGTTATTATGGGAATTATTTCGCGTCGACTATTTCTCTCTATGCCATTTGTATTTCATATACCTTTGACAATTGGATGTTCTAATTGGCACTTCAGTATTGCCAGCCTAATCTCAGGAGTTGATAGGCTTGAAGTCATAAACAGCGCTGTGCCTCAAGCATTACTAAGAGCTGCTGGCAAACGCAGTAAAGTTTGAATGAATGCTTACGAGCCTGCTGCTGCCTACCACCGCTCAGTCAGACTGCTCTATCAAATAGTAGACGTAATTATAATATAATAACACACAGAAATATGAGCCTTAGGTCATTAATATGGTCAAATCCGGAAACGATCATTTCGAAAACAAAACGTTTATTCTTTAAGTGAAATACAGAACCGTTCCGTATTTTATCGAACGGGTGGCAACCCTAAGTCTAAATATTGCTGTTACATTGCACAACCTTCAATGTTATGTCATAATTATGTAAAACTCTGGCAAATTAGTTCGCAACGAGCCAGGCGGCCCAAACTGTTGCATATACTGTACCCTGACCACGCGTGCTATGAATGCAAGAGAAGTGACACAATTTCCCTAGTAAATATTGCCTGCTAACATGAATTTCTTTTAACTAAATATGCATGTTTAAAAATATATAATTCTGTGTATTGACTTTAAGAAAGGCATTGATGTTTATGGTTAGGTACATTTGTCCTTTTTTCGCAAATGCAATTTTGTTAAATCATCCACTATTTGACGAAGTAGGCTGTGATTCAATGATAAATTAACAGGCACTGCATTGATTACGTGCAACGCAGGACAAGCTAGTTAACCTAGTAATATCATCAACCATGTGTAGTTAACTAGTGATTATGTGAAGATTTGATTGCTTTTATAATGATAAGTTTAATGGCTCAGCATTAGTCTGGATTAGCCTACATCCACTGGCTGCTTTGCTGCTTGGTCTGTTGGTATCTGTCTGAGACTGATAGGTAGGCCATCGGATTTGTTTGCATTAGTGGTTTTCTGCATTTTCTCATGTCATCTTGGCAAATAGTTCCTAGCAAATAGTTCCTTTTGATTAATGAAATATAAAGTGGAAACAAACCGTATAGAAACTGTCATGTTTTTATTAGCACTTCTAGCATTGACACTCCATTAACTATCATTAGGCCTAACACTAGTCACTATCACTGACCTAAACCCTTCTCTCAGAGAGCTACTGTGTATGCAGGCTATTACTCCAACCCTGTTGTGTTACTCACCCGAGTCAGTTCATCAAGGTCCTGGTCAGCAGCTAATTAGTAGAATCAGGTGTGCTGGAAAACCTACAGGAGGTAGTTCTCCCGGAGGAGGTCTGCTTTACAGAACTCTAGTAGTGAGGTCATCTGCTCTGACTCATTTGTGAAGTCTGAGTCATCACTTATTAACTAGGTGTTTCTCTCCGTAGGCGGGACGGCCAAGGGTACTCTGTACGGAGAACCATCCGCCCCCCTTAGACGGTGCCAGCAGCCGCTCCTCTTCCCCAAAAACAATGAGACAGACGAGGTCATCACCTCCATCAACGTTCCTTTAGGGGTAAGGGTGAGGGGTCACTGTCATGTCGGCCATTGTTTTATTCATAGATGTAATGTGTGTGTTTTCCACTGATAAGACGCTTGACTTGGTTTCTACAAGTCTGCTGTCATGGATGGTTTTCAGTGATTCTCAGTCCTGTGTTTTTGAACTGACTTAAATGCCGTTGATGTAATAAAATGACTCAGCCAAAATAAAGTAAAATGCTGACTGTTATTATTCTCCATCTGACAGGTTGAGGAGTGCCAGCAGGCAAGCAATGGTAAGTATCTCTGGTTCCATTTCGAATGGCAGTATTTTAATATATGGTATTTATGTACAGTACCAGTCAAACGTTTGGACACCTACTCATTCAAGGGTTTTTCTTTATTTGTACTATTTTCTACATTGTAGAATAATAGGGAACACATCAAAACTGTGAAATAACACATATGGAATCATGTAGTAACCAAAAATGTGTTAAACAAATCAAAATATATTTAATATTTGAGATTCTTCAAAGTAGCCACTCTTTGCCTTGACAGCTTTGCACACTCTTGGCATTCTCTCAACCAGCTTCATGAGGTAGTCACCTGGAATACATTTCAATTAACAGGTGTATCTTTCTAAAAGTTATTTTGTGGAATTTCTTTCCTTTATGTGTTGGAGCCAATCAGTTGTGTTGTGACAAGGTAGGGGTGGTACACAGAAGATGGCCCTATTTGGTAAAATACCAAGTCCATATTATGACAAGAACAGCTCAAATAAATAAAGAGAAATTACAGTCCATTACTTTGACTGACCTTCATGTGTTAATCTGGAAAATTAAGAGCTTTTAAAGTTTATTCAAGTGCAGTCGCAAAAACAATGAAGTGCTATGATGAAACTGTCTCATGAGAACCGCCACAGGAAAGGAAGACCCAGAGTTACCTCTGCTGCAGAGGATAAGTTCATAAGAGTTACCAGCCTCAGAAATTGCAGCCGGAATAAATGCTTCAGAGTTCGAGTAACAGACACATCTCAACATAAACTGTTCAGAGGAGACTGCGTGAATAAGGCCTTCATGGTCGAATCACTGCATAGAAACCACTACTAAATGACACCAATAAGAGACTTGCTTGGGCCAAGAATCAGGAGCAATGGACATTGGACCAGTGGAAGTCTGTCCTTTGGTCTGATGAGTCTAGATTTGAGATTTTTGGTTCCAACCACCGTGCCTTTGTGAGATGCAGAGTAGGTGAACAGAGTATCTCCGCATGTGTGGTTCACAGTGTGAAGCGTGGAGGCGCTTTGCTGCTGACACTGTCTGATTTATTTAAAATTCAAGGCACACTTAATCAGCATGGCTACCACAGAATTCTGCAGCAATACGCCATCCCATCTAGTTTGTGCTTAGTGGGACTATCATTTGTTTTTCAACAGGACAATAACCCAACACACCTCCAGGCTGTGTAAGGGCTATTTGACCAAGAAGGAGAGTGATGGAGTGTTGCATCAGATGACCTGGCCTCCACAATCACTTGACCTCAACCAAATTGAGATGGTTTGGGATGAGTTGGACTGCGGAGTGAAGGAAAAGCAGCCTACAAGTGCTGAGCAGATGTGGGAACTCCTTCAAGACTGTTGGGAAAAGCATACCGGGTGAAGCTGGTTGAGAGAATGTCAAGTGTGCAAAGCTGTCATCAAGGTGAAGGGTTGCTACTTTGCTACTTCTAAAATTCAGCAAAAAAAGAATTGTCCTCTCACTGTCACCGCGTTTTATTTTCAGCAAACTTAACATGTAAATATTTGTATGAACATAAGATTCAACAACTGAGACACAAACTGAACAAGTTCCACAGACGTGACTAACCTAAATTCAATAATGTGTCCCTGAAATAAAGGGGGCGTCAAAAGTAACTGTCAGTATCTGGTGTGGCCACCAGCTGCATAAAGTACTGCAGTGCATCTCCTCATGGACTGCATCAGATTTGCCAGTTCTTGCTGTGAGATGTTACCCCACTCTTCCACCAAGGCACCTGCAAGTTCCTGGACATTTCTGGGGGGAATGGCCCTAGCCCTCACCCTCCGATCCAATAGATCCCAGACGTGCTCAATGGGATTGAGATCCGGGCTCTTCGCTGGCCATGGCAGGACACTAACATTCCGGTCTTGCAGGAAATAACGCACAGAATGAGCAGCATGGCTGATGGCCTTGTCATGCTGGAGGGTTATGTCAGGATGAGCCTGCAGGAAAGGTACCACATGAGGGAGGACGATGTCTTCCCTGTAATGCACAGCGTTGAGATTGCCTGCAATGACGACAAGCTCAGTCCGATGATAATGTGACACACCGTCCCAGACTATGACGGACTCTCCACCTCCAAATCCATCCCACTCCAGAGTACAGGCCTCTAATGCTCAGTGTAGTGCTCAGTCCTTCGACGATAAACGCAAATCCGACCATCACCCCTGGTGAGACAAAACCGCAGCTCGTCAATGAAGAGCACTTTTTGCCAGTCCTGTCTGGTCCAGCGACGGTGGGTTTGTGCCCATAGGTGACATTGTTGCCGGTGATGTCTGGTGAGGACCTGCCTTACAACAGGCCTTACAAGCCCTCAGCCCAGCCTCTCTCAGCCTATTGCGGACAGTCTGAGCACTGATGGAGGGATTGTGCGTTCCTGGTGTAACTCGGGCAGTTGTTGTTGCCATCCTGTACCTGTCCCGCAGGTGTGATGTTCGGATTTACTGATCCTGTGCAGGTGTTGTTATACGTGGTCTGCCACTGCGAGGACGTTCAGCTGTCCGTCCTGTCTCCCTGTCGCGCTGTCTTAGGCGTCACAGTACGAACATTGCAATTTATTGCCCTGGCCACATCTGCAGGCCACATGCCTCCTTGCAGCATGCCTACGGCAATATCATGCAGATGAGCAGTGACCCTGGCCATCTTTCTTTTGGTGTTTTTCCAGAATCCGTAGAAAGGCCTCTTTAGTGTCCTAAGCTTTCATAACTGTGACCTTAATTTTCTACCGTCTGTAAGCTGTTAGTGTTTTAACAGACGTTCCACAGGTGCATGTTCCTGAATTGTTAATGGTTAATTGAACAAGCATGGGAAATTGTTGTAACCCTTTACACTTAAGATCTGTGAAGTTATTTGGATTTTTACCAATTATTTTTGAAAGCCAGGTTCCTGAAAAATATACTTTTTAACTACATGATTTCATATGCCATTTAATAGTTTGTCTTTACCATTACTATTTACTATAGTGAAAATAAAGGAACCCTTGAATGAGTAGGTGTTCAAACCTTTGACTGCTACTAAAATAATTTAGTTTCAGGGAACACCTTGTAGTCAACTCAATCAGATTCTCTTTGATCCAGTTGTGCCCTTTCATAATGCCTGTGGTCAGTCATCTGTTCTGTAATGTTAGAATGCTGTTCCTATGACGAGCAAGGCTATTTATTAACTTCCAGGTGCTGCTAACATTAGTGAGAGTGTGTTCTTGGATAATGCAGGGTTAAGGCTTCACACATCTTGGTGCATTAAAAAAATAGATACTACATCCGTTCCGCTGTTATGGTCTTGTCTAAGCACTGTATACGGGGGCTTGAAATGGTACTGGACTGGCAGCGGACCCTGGGAGGATCTTGTCTGGTCCCTCCAAGTGTTTGACTGACACTGATGTTGTACAATTCTCAGGTGTAAAATGTAATCCAAGCAGTGTTCTGAAGGAAGAAACACAGCTTTATGTTCCTTGATAAAATAGGCTTAGAAACACTGGTTTAACACACTTTGCCTACGTGCTGCTGTAAGCCCCTACCGACTCCATACTGTAATGGCCCTCAGGAAATTTGACTTTGAGATTCTACATCACTAATGGGCAATTGACAGCCTCTAGCAGTGTGATTTCATTACAGATGACATTTGCCTCATGGAGGACTGTTGAGTTCAATTTATTGCATCTGCTTTGATTTGAGTTATGCTCGTACATTTATGCATATTTTACTGAAAGCAACACATTTTCTGAATCTATCCCTTGTTATTTGTTGAGCTGTCATTTGGAAAGTGGTAGCAGGACCCATCAGGTTGTCCTTGCTTCAACCAAAGTGCTACTGTTATCAGATATCCTATCAATTCAAGGTTTGGATGATATTTACACTGAACATAAATATAAACGCAACATGTCAAGTGTTTGATTCATGACCTGAAATATAAAATCCCAGAAGTGTTCCATATGAAGAAACATCTTACTTCTCTCATTGTGAACAAATTTGTTAACAATCCCTTATTGTGAGCATTTCTCCTTTGACGAGAACCCATCCACCTGACTGGTGTGACATATCAAGAAGCTGATTTAAACAGCCTGCTCATTACATAGGTGCACCTTGTGCTGGGGACAGTAAAAGGCCAGTTTTGTCACTATGCCACAGATGTCTCAAGTTGAGGCAGCTTGCAATTGGTATGCTGACTGCAGGAATTTCCACTAGAGCTGTAGCCAGATAATTTAATTGTAATTTCTCTACCATAAGCCACCTCCAATGTTTTAGGGAATGTGGCAGTATGTCCAACCGCTGAGCATGTGTATGGTGGGCAAGTGGTTTGCTAACTGTCAATGTTGTGAACAGTGTGCCCCATTTGTGCCGGCGAGGTTATGTTATAGGCAGATAAGCTAAGGACAACGAACACAATTGTAATGCTTAGATGGCAAGATCCCAAGGCCCATTTCTTTTGAAGGTATATGTGACCAACAGATGCATATCTGTATTCCCAGTTGTGAGATCCATAGATTAGGGCCTAAATAATAGATTTCAATTGACTGATTTTGGGTCATATGAAATTTAACTCAGTATATTCTTTACAATTGTTTCATGCAGCATTTTATATTTTTGTTGAAGATAGAAGTGTTTAAGTGCTGTGCCTCTCTCCATTCTAGCATGGCTAGATCATAGGCTGTGTTTACACAGGCAGCCCAATACTGATTTTCTTCTTCTTTTTTATTACGAGAATTGTCCTTTTGGGCAATCAGATCCACTCTCTTGCCAATAATTGGGCCAAAGATCAGTTCGGTTGCCAGTGTGAACGCAACCTGAGTCATATCAGATCTCTGATCAGTGGGCCAGGTAGTGATGACCCTGATAGTGTTGTCTCCTCTGTGTTGTGTGGTAAAGGAGACTGCCCCGAGGAACCTGAAGAGAAGGAGCAGAAGGAGGAGGCACCACAGCCCTCTGCCCCCTCGGGAGCTGCCGCCAACGCAGCCGCCCCCTCCGGCCGAAGAAACCCCCCAGGGGGCATGTCCAGCCTCATCCTGGGTTGAGGTCTGGTTTTGTTGGAACGTTTTTATTTTTGAAAGAATTGCCCCCATTTCCCCCTTCCCCACCTCAGTCCCACTGTTCTTCCCCACTGTCTAATACAATCCACCACGTCCCCTCTGAGCCATGGAATTTTCCCCCCTACCTGCCAACCCCCTCATGTTTTTACTTTTTTTTCTAATTAAAGAGAACCGTTGACAGAAGCACTTTATGTATCTCTTTTTCCCCTCCCCCCATGTCAGTCCATTCTGTAGTGTGCCTATATTGCGCCTGATGAAAAAGGCATGTTTTTGCTTGTCTCATTCTCGCCCTGTTGCAAATGTTAAAGAAAAGTATTAAAAAAAGATTTGTTGCGTGAATTTCTAAATACAATAAAGATTGATATGAATTTGTTCATTTTGCTCCTGGTTTAATTTTTATCGGAGGAAAGATGTATTTTATGTGGCTCTCAAATGGTTTTAGTTATGCATGTTATACCACACTGATAATTTACTGTAAACCAACTATTTGAAGCCATAAGTGAAAGATCTGAGTAACGATTTGGTCAGCCTGTTTTTTACAGATAAATCCCATTTTACATGTTAAGACACTTCCAAAGCACTTTTATAATAATGTCCACATGGTGGAGCTGATACCGTCTGGAACACATTGGGCGTGGGAATGACTTTACCCCCCCCTCCTTCCCACTGCTGGGAACAGTCAAACGAGGCTGAACCACAAAGTGAAAGTATTTTCTTAAGCTTGTGAGATTTGCCATGTGGACTGGACTATAGGGAGACTGGAATCAATTTGCAAGTATTTTGTTTATTGCTGCTGTAATTTTTGGTCGTAACTGAACAGTCTAGAAAAACGCATGACACACCCACATGTTTGTAGAGGTGTTGACTAACAGTAAAATCACACCATATGCTCCCAACAATTGAATGGGTCAACCCAAGAACAATTGTTTCGGCAATGCAGTGAGTTTTTTAAAACTCACTGTATTGCCTGTCTTAATTTGTTCTCTAATTTCGTTTTCGGCATTGTTGATTAGTGCCCGTAAGTAACCGTTTCACTGTTAGTCGACAAGTATTATTTGACAAATGAAATTAGATTTTTCCCAAAACGTTGGTTGTTAGGTTTACTCTTTAAATTGTTGGGAGTGTATATAGTGTGAGACTGTATTTTTTTTGTACATTGACCTTGCTCGCTTAGTAAGCACAAATAGCATGTTGAGTCAATGCTTGTATTAGTCAATGCATATTATTCAGGCTATCTACGTTGGCTCTCAGATTTTAATTAGTCTCAACCACTGATTGTTGTCAGGTGTGAACCCTTTCCTGTGAAGAGACCACTGTTTCTCAGAACCCCTGTTTGTTTTCTACAAAGGAGAAAGGCCCTAACATGGCGTTGGTCTTCAGCTTGTCCACTCTCCTGTTTCTCCTCATCACTGGGAAGGAGACATGCAAAAGTAAGGCATTATGCAGGCACAATTTGTAATACTTCTACCAACGTAACTTCCAAAATGCTCACACTGAATGGTCTAGGAGTTTTGTTTTATCCAAACTACACTTGTCAGATCTAACATTTTCTGTACTTACAGTCCTGTTTAATTTAGTTTTCTATCTATTGCTTAAACAGGTCTAAGTCAGGGTCCAGAGTTGAAGCAGGTCATCCAGGTGGACTCTGGGAAGGATGCAGTCCTAGAGTGCTCTGTGAACTTCAATGGGATATCTCCTGGTAATGTAAACATAGAGAAGGTCGTGTGGTGGAGGCTGGACCAGAATGGTCTTCACAGAGGTGAACCTGTGTTCAAATGCAACATGTTCAATCAACAATCCTTCAATCCCAGGTTGCAGCTGAACCCAAAATATCAGCTTCCCATTCCACCTGCCAATGAGAAAGACTAAGTTGTGTCCCTGTTGGTAAAAGAAACCCAGCCTGAAGACGAGGGTCCGTATGAGTGTGTGGTGAACACTGACAGTGGAATCACAAATTGTAACTTCATGCTGAATGTCACAGGTCAGCTCACAGTTAACCTCACAGGTCAGCTCACAGGTGAGCTCAAAGCTTTTGGAGTCCAACGTTTATAGGTAGGGCCCTGAGTATTTCCCAGTCAGGAAAAACGAAGGGCTTTACACATAGTTTTGAATTCAAAGTGCCTTCCTCACACCCTAACACTGACCATTTAGTATTCTCCTTTTTGCATCATGATTTCCACTGTGCAGAGGATCCATCAAGAATTCTTGCTTTTCTCACATTAACCTCTATTAGTATCCAATATAAATTGACTTACCCTACAAACATGACCTAGTTGATTGCACACCTGAATGCGATGTGATTTTCAATTATATTGAGTCTGATTTTGTGTGTTACAGTACGAGACCAGCACCAGGTTCCTGGAAATGTTGCGGATAAACAGGAAATTCCAAAGAACAGTTACATGAGTGTGGCTGCTGTATGTGTGGTAGTAGGCTCTCTTGCCATTGGACTGCTGCTTCTCAAGCTGTTTCAAGCCAGAAGACTCAGACAAGGTGAGCACCCAGGGTCATGTCCATTAGGGCACACTGTTGCAAAACGCTTCAAGATGTTATTCAGATAGTTCTTCCCCATTTCAGACTGCTTCTTTCCATTTCATGCCTAGTGAACATGACCCTGCTTTTCACAGTCTCCGCAGAAAGACTGTCTGGGAAGATTAGTTAAGTACTTCCTGTCCTAGCTAAATGCCATGATATTTTTTATTTATTTGACCTTTATTTAACTAGGCAAGTCAGTTAAGAACAAATTCTAATTTTCAATGATGGCGGTTTAACTGCCTTGTTCAGGGGCAGAATGACAGATTTGTACCTTGTTAGCTTGGGGATTCGATCTTGCAACCTTAAAGTTATTAGTCCAACACTCTAACCACTAGGCTACCGCCCCCAATAGAATAAGTGGAATGGAGAACTAACTGCTCAGACAAGAGGACTGAACTTAGTTTTTGAATTGTTTTAGTGTCTCTATTGCTGTCCTCCTTCCCAGATAGGAATTCAGGATTTGTTATTGTATTGTCAGTGAGTGATAAATCACAAACCATGGTAGAGCACACGGTATCAACCCTTGTAAAAGGTTGCTTCTGGTTTCTCTTTCCATATGAACCCTTGATACAAGAGGACTCTGTTGTGCCAGAAGGTATGTTTGAGTATGTTATTTGTCTACCTAATGGAAGAGGATTCCTGTCCAAACTATCAGAGTGTATCAAATGTCTGTAAAATGCACTTTATAAAATGTCTCACCAACCACCAGGAGGCCCAGCACAAGAACACTAGGCTACCCTGGGGCGGCAGGGTAGCCTAGTGGTTAGAGCGTTGGACTAGTAACTGGAAGGTTGCAAGTTCAAAACCTCCGAGCTGACAAGGTACAAATCTGTCGTTCTGCCCCTGAACAGGCAGTTAACCCACTGTTCTTAGGCCGTCATTGAAAATAAGAATTTGTTGACTTTCCTAGTTAAATAAAGGTAAAAAATTACATGTATTTTTTAAATTCCGGGCATTCCCGTGGTTGGCAGGCTGCATCACATCCCGCTGTGATTGGTAGTCCCATAGGGCGGCGCACAATTGGCCCAGCGTCGTCCGGGGTAGGCAGTCATTGTAAATACGAATTTGTTCTTAACTGACTTGCCTAGTTAAATTGAAAAAATAAGTGTTCCTATTGTCCCCTATGGAACCAGAGCCTCAGGATACAGCAGTCCCAGCAGAGCACAACCCCAGCACCAGGACAGGACCGTTTCCGTAGCGACGGATGTATTATCAGGGGTGCCATGGGCTCTCTTCTCTGTCGTTGCCATGTCTGCTCTGTCTCTCACGTCACATCGCTAACTGAATGTGAATGCTTTGCCTGGAGGAGGGAGCAATCTGGCTCAACACTATTCTGTTCCCCCTCTGCAGGAGAAATGGAGTGCACGCATTGTCTTGCTACCAAGCTAATTGTTAGCAGCATTGTCTGTAGTTGTTAATCACACCAGCCTATTCTTTCATAATTGTTTTATATATTGTAACTAAAACCTGATATGAAACAAATGCACATATTTAGTGGACATTGATTTGACAGTGAAGACACTAGTGTGATACAGTAGCAGTGTGTGAATTTGATCTCGACAGAACACATTTACTTTGTGCATCACAATTTGAATAATTTATTCAGAAGCCAATATTGTGTTTTAGTTAATTTGAGAGTTGCTTTAGTTGACAAATGCATGTTTTTTATTGTTACAAAGTGGGATTCAAATGTATTTAATTGTCATTTTTTTGTAAACAATCTACATAAAATACTCTGCCAAAGTGGAAGAAAAAATAACACAAAAAAAGTGTAGCGACCCAAACAGCTGTGTTATGTATTATGCTGTTGGTTGTGTTGTACTTACCAGTACGCAGTGTTCGCAGGGTCCCACATGCCAGTCAATCTGCTATTGTGTCCTTTACCATTTGTACATTGTTAAAACACTGTATATATATAATATGACTTTTGTAATGTCTTTATTGTTTTGAAACTTCTGTATGTGTGATGTTTACTGTTAATTTTTATTGTTTATTTCACTTTATATATTCACTTTATATATGATCTACCTCACTTGCTTTGGCAATGTTAACACATGTTTCCCATGCCAATAAAGCCCTTGAATTGAATTGGTCACAGTTGTTTGTATGGATATCCTTCATTTATTTGGCGTGGGCTATGGCCGAACAGTAGCCTGTGTGGAGTTGGGTTAATAAACCGTGAATTCGTCAACTCAAACCTCTGTCTGGACAATTGTATCTTTATGATCTTGCCAGGTCATGACAATACCTTTAAGTATTCAACCCCCTGAGTCGATACATAGTAGAAACACCAGCTGTGGGTCTTCCTGGGTAAGTAAGAGCTTTAGAAACACCAGCTGTGGGTCTTCCTGGGTAAGTAAGAGCTTTACAAACACCAGCTGTGGGTCTTCCTGGGTAAGTAAGAGCTTTAGAAACACCAGCTGTGGGTCTTCCTGGGTAAGTAAGAGCTTTAGAAACACCAGCTGTGGGTCTTCCTGGGTAAGTAAGAGCTTTAGAAACACCAGCTGTGGGTCTTCCTGGGTAAGTAAGAGCTTTAGAAACACCAGCGGTGGGTCTTCCTGGGTAAGTAAGAGCTTTAGAAACACCGGCGGTGGGTCTTCCTGGGTAAGTAAGAGCTTTGCACACCTGTATTGTGCAATATTTGTCCATTATTATTTTCATAATTCTTCAGGTTTTTCGGATCTTGGCTAAACTGCAATTTTCAAGTCTTGCCATAGATTTTCAAGCAGATCTAAGTACAAAACTGTAACTTGGCCAGTCAGGAACGTTCACTGTCTTCTAGGTAAACTACTCCAGTGTAGATTTGGCCTTGTGTTTTAGGTTATTGTCCTGCTGAAAGGTGAATTCCTTGACCAGTGTCTGGTGTAAAGCAGACAGGTTTTCCTCCAGGATTGTACATGTGCCGAGCTCCATCCCGTTTCTTTTTATCCAGTATTTGCTGACGTCAAGCATACCCATGAATCAGCCTCCTACATGCTTGAAAATAAGTGTTTTTGCAGTAAGTGTTTTTTTTTGCAGCTGCTCTTCCTGGGGTCCAGGAACATTAAGGCAGTTATATCATTTTAAAATATTACATGACATTACACTTCATAACACTATTCACAACACATTAAGTGTGTTCCCTCAGGCCACTACTCTATCACATATCTACAATACAAAATGTATGTGTACGTGTGTGCAGAGTGCGTGTCTTATCATGTGTACAGTATGTGTGTCTTCACACTCCACTGTTCCATCAGGTGTATTTTATCTGATTTCTACTGCTTGCATCAGTTACCGGATGTGGAATAGTTCCATGTAGTCATGGCTCCATGAAGTACTGTGCGGCTCCCATAGTCTGTTCTGGATTGTAAAAAGACCCTTGGTGGCATGTCTTGTGGGCTATGCATGGGCATGCTTTTCAACTGTTCGCTGCCTGCACCCGCATGCCTGACCAGCATCACCACCCTGGATGGTTCCAACCTTGAATATGTGGACATCTATAAGTACCTAGGTGTCTGGCTAGACTGTAAACTCTCCTTCCAGACTCATATCAAACATCTCCAATCGAAAATCAAATCAAGAGTCTGCTTTCTATTCCGCAACAAAGCCTCCTTCACTCACGCCGCCAAACTTACCCTAGTAAAACTGACTATCCTACCGATCCTCGACTTCGGCGATGTCATCTACAAAATTGCTTCCAACACTACTCAGAAAACTGGATGCAGTTTATCACAGTGCCATCCGTTTTGTCACTAAAGCACCTTATACCACCCACCACTGCGACTTGTATGCTCTAGTCGGCTGGCCCTCGCTACATATTCGTCACCAGACCCACTGGCTCCAGGTCATCTACAAGTCCATGCTAGGTAAAGCTCCGCCTTATCTCAGTTCACTGGTCACGATGGCAACACCCATCCGTAGCACGCGCTCCAGCAGGTGTATCTCACTGATCATCCCTAAAGCCAACATCTCATTTGGCCGCCTTTCGTTCCAGTTCTCTGCTGCCTGTGACTGGAACAAATTGCAAAAATCGCTGAAGTTGGAAACTTTGATCTCCCTCACCAACTTCAAACATCTGCTATCTGAGCAGCAAACCGACCGCTGCAGCTGTACATAGTCTATCGGTAAATAGCCCACCCATTTTTACCTACCTCATCCCCATACTGTTTTTATTTATTTACTTTTCTGCTCTTTTGCACACCAATATCTCTACCTGTACATGACCATCTGATCATTTATCACTCCAGTGTTAATCTGCAAAATTGTAATTATTCGCCTACCTCCTCATGCCTTTTGCACACATTGTATATAGACTCCCTTTTTTTTTTTCCTACCGTGTTATTGACTTGTTAATTGTTTACTCCATGTGTAACTCTGTGTTGTCTGTTCACACTGCTATGCTTTATCTTGGCCAGGTCGCAGTTGCAAATGAGAACTTGTTCTCAACTAGCCTACCTTGGTTAAATAAAGGTGAAATAAAATAAAATAAAAAATTCAGTCTCATCTGAACGTCGTAAAATTCTTGGTTATCGTCACGAACCCTGGCTAACAAGTTGAATCAGCAATACAACAGTTGGTTTAATTATTTATTTACTAAATACCTAAATAAATCACACAGAATTACATATGCACAGGATGAATCATACATTGATTACTAATTATTTCATTAAAGAAAACGTCCCTAGAGGACGAAACTGATATGACTGCTGGTTACACAAAGAAAGGGGGTTGGGTTTGAATGAAAGAGCGGGAAGACTGAGGAACAAAAGGATTGGTTCTCTATCGGACCTTATGAAGCTATGCTATCGTAAATACGGAATCTTATGCATTCTAAATAACCACCCATTCGGAAAAGGAAAATGCAAGAAACATTTTTACTCTGAGCTGCGCTTCGATAGATTGGTCGAAGATGGAAGGCTGGGTTGACCAGCAGAGATCTCCCTTGTCCTTTGAATAATATTTCTGGGCGGATACGTTGTAGTCTGTCGTCGTGTGGTAGAATGGATATGTTGTAGTACCCTGTCGTTCTGAAGAGTTTGTCCGTCCTTTCCTAGGCTACGCTCGTTTACAGTTGCTGCTGATAATTCGACGTCTAGGATGTATCACTTCTTTAGTGAATAAGAGTTCAAAGTTCATACCAAGTTGCCATACTCAGCTTGTGCTATTTTCTGGCTGGTGTAGTCAATTCATCTTTCCAGCGTGGTGATCGTCACCTTCACATTGAAATGAGCCCTTTTGAACGTATGGACACCAGTCCTACGTCGTCGGGAACTAAAGTTAATTTTAATAGGTTGTAGTTGATATTAGCCCTTTTAAACGTATGGACATAAGTCCTCATGTCATCGGGAACCCAAGGTTGACTTTCGTCAACAGGCTTTTGTAGCGGGGGATTGAAGGGTGTTTCATATTTCTCAACCAATGTCTGTTCACTTGGGCGTGGCCACTGAGAGATCATAGTTTACTTTTAAGAAAACAATTATTTCATTTAGAAACTAAAATTACATTTCAAATTTTCTCAAATAGTTTCACATTTAAAAATGTAAATTGCACAAGAATTCCATGTGAATCTGATAACTAGAATGTGTAGACTTTGCAAGATACAATTTATGTCGTCCTATCATCAGATATAATATCCTAGACAACAACTGATCTGACATCATATTCTTTAAGTACCAATGGACACTTTCAGCTGGTTGGATTACAAAAAGAGTTTTTTTCTCCCCAACCTTTTGATTTTACATTACTCTCTCTATGTTAAAAAAAGGGCTTTCTAAGAGTCCATTCTGTCGAGTGGAGAGAAAAAGGGGGAAAGGTATTTATGGGGGGTCATAAACCTCCCCCAACAGGGCAACGTCATGACAAAATGATTAATGTGAGCTCCCCATGTACATTTAAGGGCTAGTCGTGCTACTCTGTTCTGAGCCTATTGTAATATTCCAATGTCCCTCTTTGTGGCACCTGACCACACGAATGAACACTAGTCCAGGTGCGACAAAACTAGTGCCTGTAGGACCTGCCTTGTTGATAGTGTTGTTAAAAAGGCAGAGTGCAATTTATTATGGACAGACTTCTCCCCATTTTATCTACTCTTGTATCAACATATTTTGACCAGTTCACAATCCAAGGTTACTGCAAGCAGTTTAGTCACCTCAACTTGTTCAATTTCCACATTTAATTTAGGTTTAGGGTTTAGTGAATGATTTGTCCCAAATACAATGCTTTTAGTTTTTGAAATATTTAGGACTAACTTATTCCTTGCCAACCGTTCTGAAACTAACTGCAGCTCTTTGTTAAGTGTTGCAGTAATTTCACTCGCTGTAGTAGCTGATGTGTTTGTGGTGAGTCATCCGCTTACATAAACACTGGCTTTGAAAAAAATGGATTGCCTTATCTTACCTGGATTATGTTGGAGAGGCTTCCATTAAATAACACTCTCTGTGTACTGTTAGACAGGTAACTCTTTATCCACAATATGGCAAGCCAGCAATTGACTATGATCGATAATGTCAAAAGCCGTACTGAAGTCTAGCAAAACAGCTCCCACAATCTTTTTATCATCAATTTCAGTCAGCCAATCGTCAGTCATTTGTGTAAGTGCCGTGCATGTTGAATGCTCTTCCCTATAAGCATGCTGAAAGTCTTTTGTCAATTTGTTTACTGTAAAACAGCATTGTATCTGGTCAAATACATTTTTTTTCTAAAAGTTTATTAAGGGATGTGTTAGCAGTTGATGTTATTCTTTATTAACACAGACCCCAAAGCAAATCAGTGGGAGGAAAATAGGTTTATTGGAAGAGAACAAATCATACGGGGAGGTAGATGGTCATTCTCCCCTGTCCTCAGTGATGCTCTCCCAGTGATTCTCCCCTGTCCTCAGTGATGCTCTCCCAGTGATTCTCCCCTGTCCTCAGTGATGCTCTCCCAGTGATTCTCCCCTGTCCTCAGTGATGCTCTCCCAGTGATTCTCCCCTGTCCTCAGTGATGCTCTCCCAGTGATTCTCCCCTGTCCTCAGTGATGCTCTCCCAGTGATTCTCCCCTGTCCTCAGTGATGCTCTCCCAGTGATTCTCCCCTGTCCTCAGTGATGCTCTCCCAGTGATTCTCCCCTGTCCTCAGTGATGCTCTCCCAGTGATTCTCCCCTGTCCTCAGTGATGCTCTCCCAGTGATTCTCTCCTGTCCTCAGTGATGCTCTCCCAGTGATTCTCCCCTGTCCTCAGTGATGCTCTCCCAGTGATTCTCCCCTGTCCTCAGTGATGCTCTCCCAGTGATTCTCCCCTGTCCACAGTGATGCTCTCCCAGTGATTCTCCCCTGTCCACAGTGATGCTCTCCCAGTGATTCTCCCCTGTCCTCAGTGATGCTCTCCCAGTGATTCTCCCCTGTCCTCAGTGATGCTCTCCCAGTGATTCTCCCCTGTCCTCAGTGATGCTCTCCCAGTGATTCTCTCCTGTGGTTCTCCACAGAACAAAGGGACAGGGTGTAGTTTATAACCCAGCCCTATCCTGTGGTTGACCAATTAGAATTCCTTGCAATAAAACTGTATCCTATTTCAGGTTGGACCAATGGGAACGTGCCACACCGTAAGTTCAGGACGGACATTCCTAACAGATGTTGAACTGAAAACCAACTATTTCCATAGATAATTCCCTATTACAGAAAAACCACTATTTCCATTGATCGTTGTTACTCTATTGACTTCTCGTCCTCTGTCTCTGCATTGTGTATTTATCTTCGAAATATTCTTATTGTTGGTAACAGGCTGATTGGTCAGCTGTTTGAGCGGTAAAAGGGGCTTTACTATTCTTAAGTAGTGGAATGACTTTTGCTTCCCTCCAGGCCTGAGGGTGAACACTTTCTAGTAAGCTTAGATTGAAGATATGGCAAATAGGAGTGGCAATATGGTCCGCTATTATTTTCAGTAATTTTCCATCCAAGTTGTCAGACTCCCGTGGCTTGTCACTGTTGATGGTGACATCCCTAAGCAGTTCCCTCCCTATCCTCCAGTTCAGAAGGACGACTGTATCTTTGGTGTGTCTGGGCCAGTAAAGACTGCTGAGGGGAGGATGGCTCATAATAATGGCTGAAATTTAGTCAATGGAGAGGTATCAACCATATGGAAACCACGTCTTTGATGTGTTTGATACCATTCCATTTACTCCATTCCAGACATTACTATGAGTCATCCTCCCCTCAGCAGCCTCCACTGGTTTGGGTGGTTTAATGCATCATCCACAGCATTTATTAACTTGACCATGCTTAACGAGATATTACATGTCTGATTTGTTATTGTTAGCCATCTACCAATCACTTCCCTTTATGAGGCTTTAGAAAACCTCCGTGGTCTTTGTAGTTGAATCTCTGCTTGAAACTCCCTACTTGACTGAGGGATCTTACAGATATGGACAGAAGAAAGGGTAGTCATTTAAACATGATGTCAACCAGTGGAGACCCGTCATTCAGGGCAGGTGGGGCAGGGACCACACTTTTTAGGGGGAGGCGGCGGTCTTGCCTGTTTTGTATGTTCTTTTGGCATTAATACGTGACACATATCAGTTTGCAAACAATGTAAAAAAATAATTGAGTTAATAAATCCGCATAAAAACATGATCTCTTTTTTGCTTTCTTGAGTAAGGCAGCTCCAAAATGCAGGTATTTCAGCCTAGCTCAGTGCTTTCTGTGGTGGTGGGGCAGCCAGTGGAAAATACAGAGCGCTGCGCCTGATTGGCTCAGTTTTCTGTCACTCATAGGACAGTACGTCATCCCCAATTCTAAGGCTGGAGCTCCTTGTTACCTCGTATCCCAGTGATTATGCCTTGCATTACGTCTGGGAAGAAACATTTGCTCAACTTGCCATTGGTTCAACCATTGGCTCAACTTACTCAAGGCAAACATGTTGACTAAATCAGCCCACACAGCTACAAGGATGCACTTTCATGCTAGGTTTACGACCTCATATTGAAGCTTATTCAACAGATGTGTAGAACAATCTTAAAATGATCTACTTTGGTTTAGATACCAGCATCATGAAACCTCTAGTGTGTTAGATGTTATATACGTGTTATCAGAACTATTGCATTTCTGGTTTCTATCTAAAACAAGGGACTTTGATTTAACTTGAGATGAATGAAATTATAACTTTTACATTCTGACCTGGACACATGGTGGCCTCGCGCTATTAGACTTTCGTGTGCACCAATGACAGTGGGCATTCATGCTGAGATTGTAGGCCACTTTGGAACTCTAGAATGACTTACATTACCAGTCATGCTATATTAATTATTGTTAGATGAATTTAGTTCTTATGTGTTAATTAACCAATTCAATTTAAAAAACTCTGTCAGTTTCTGAGAATTTGTAAGATCCTTATTTGCATAAAATAGACAGAGACCAGTCAACCAAAATTAGCCAATAGCGTTTATTCCCGAGAGCTCTGGTCATAATACCATGTACATTGGTTTATGTACCTCACATTTTGTCCAATAGCATTTTAGATGTCTCTCCTCTTCTCCGACAAAGAAAAAGCAGCTTCAAAAGTCCATTCAACCCCTTAACGCACATACATTACTCACTAAATCTGGATTATCTCCTGAAGTCTCACCACAGTTTATTACCATTTAGCTGACAGTTCCAGTCCACCCCAGATACGGAAAACCTGGAGGGGCTCTCGCTCTCTGATTCTATATCCACAAAGTTATAGCTGAGTCGGTTCAAACATAGGTTAAGGACCCTCTTTGTTTTTGTTAGGCACACACATGCATTCCTCTCTTCCCCCCTCCAACCCAGTTGGAGCTGTTATTTTTAATTACTCCTTGTTCATGCTACATAACCTCTAATCCTAATGGTTAAGTTTCTGGGTAGAATTATTTAATCATTTATCTTAAACCTTGATAAAATATCTTAACAATTATCCAATCTGCTGGCATGGAATTTTGTGATACTGTATCATATTGCATCGCATAAAGCAAAGAGTTCCAGAGGAGAAGTGCTGATATGAATAAGATTATATGGACAGAATGGCTACTCTTAGACTCTTTGATTGCAAAATTCTGGTAACTTTCCTGTAAAAGCTGGAACATTTGGTAATCACAATATGGGCAATGGAAAATGATGGGGACCCCTGTAAATAATTAGCAATGGAGCAAGGTTTGACTTTAGTACATTTCAATAGTCATGGGGTGCTGAATGTTTCATTGCTGAATCATAGAGCTCTAATCTGGCTCACTTTCCTCTATCATAGATCACAGGAGCAGGGACACATCCCATCAGAGCTCGCAGGGACACATCCCATCAGAGCTCCTGTCAGGGACCCATCCTGTCAGAGCATCGTCAGGGACCCATCCTGTCAGAGCTCACAGGAGGACCCATCCTGTCAGGGAGCTCAGAGCACACAGGAGGGACCCATCCTGTCAGAGCTCACAGAAGCAGGAAGGGACCCATCCTGTCAGAGCTCGCAGGGACCCATCCTGTCAGAGCTCGCAGGGACCCATCCTGTCAGAGCTCGCAGGGACCCATCCTGTCAGAGCTCGCAGGGACCCATCCTGTCAGAGCTCGCAGGGACCCATCCTGTCAGAGCTCGTAGGGACCCATCCTGTCAGAGCTCGTAGGGACCCATCCCATCAGAGCTCATAGGAGCAGGGACCCGTCCCGTAGGAGCTCACAGGAGCAGGGACACGTCCCATCAGAGCTCACAGGAGCAGGAACACGTTCCATCAGAGCTCACAGGAGAAGGAACACGTTCCATCAGAGCTCACAGGAGAAGGAAACACAGAGCTCACAGGAGAAGGAACACGTCAGAGCTCACAGGAGAAGGAACACGTACCGTCAGAGCTCACAGGAGAAGGAACACGTACCGTCAGAGCTCACAGGAGCAGGAAAACATCCCGTCAGATCTCACAGGAGCAGGAAAACATCCCTTCTGAGCTCGCAGGAGCAGGAACACATCCCATCAGAGCTCACAGGAGCAGGAACACAGGAGAAGGAACCGTCAGAGCTCACAGGAGCAGGGACACATCCCGTCACTCATTAAGCATCTCACAAGAGCAGGAACAGGTTTGTCCTCATGAAAATGGAGTTGTGTGAGAAAGAATCCTAAAGATGGTACAATGGGCATGGTGTGAAGCCTCTCTCTTTGTGTCAGTCTGCTAAATCTCCTGATGTCCTCTAGGGTGAGATTCAGGTCCTGCTGAACAACTTTCAGCAGGAGATGAAGTACATGCAGGGGCAGCTCAATACCAGGATATCATCCCTGCGCAGAGGGTGGGCATCCCTACAACCCTCCCAACAGTCAGCGTCCCTGCGGCCAGTGCAATGCTCCAACACCATCTCCAATCACCCCCATGGTGGGACCAATGTGGAATGGTGGAGTGAATACCACGTGGAGATTTCTACTGCAAGAGAAAGGGGTCATTTAAACTTTATTTTATGAGTAATGAAATTGCTACTCCCGAGTGGTGAAGCGGTCTAAGGCACTGCATCTCAGTGCTAGAGCCGTCACTACAGACACCCTGGTTCGAATCCAGGCTGTATCACAACCGGCCGTGATTGGGAGTCCCATAGGGCGGTGCACAATTGGCCCAGTGTCGTCCGGGTTTGGCTGGCGTAGGCCGTCATCGTAAATAAGAATTTGTTCTTAACTGACTTGCCTAGTTAAATAAAGGTTCAATAAAAATACATCAAAAATGTCATTAGTGGTTGTTCTGTATGGTGACATGAGTGGAGTGGACTGACTTCTCCCACTTGTCACAGATATCCGGAGTAGATGTGGTGCATTGTTCCATAATGAACATCACCGAGGCCAACCCTCAGAGCCAGACTGGCAGCCGGCCGGGGGCTGAGCCTGAGACACCTGCTGTAGAGCTTCAGAACAGTGGATGATGGATCTTCAGGAGAGGAAAGTAGATTAATTTATCTGATGAGAAAGACAACTCCGTTCTCCTGTTTAAATATTCTTTGTAAACACAAAACTGACCCCAAGGCTGAGGTATTCACTTTATATCATGTCAGTTAAAAATAGCGGCTGATCATTATATTTTAACTGTGAGAATGGTACTAATCATTTGGAGAATTTGTTGATGTGGTTTACAGAACAAGCCTGTATCACCTCCCCTGATGGGAATGTATCTGGGGAACTCTGGTCTTCCCAAAGGGGGAATCCTTACTTCAGGAAAGCAGGTGAAAATGGTTAAATTGAAATACTGTGCCAGCCAATTATCGCTTTCTCTGGTGATCTCCTGCCTGCTAACATCTTTCCTCTAGTCTAACAGCAGGTCAATGGGAAAAATATCCCAGGATGCTCTACTCTGATGGGACCACCTCAACACCACCAAGCCAGCTCCGTTGACAGTTCCCTGCCCAACACTCCACCCTCGTGGCACAGATGACAGAAACTTGCCCCTGGAACTCTACCCTACTTTGGTATGAATCCTTCCAAAGTTAATTGATTTCATAAACTGAGCTTTTTACAGTTGCATAGCAAGTGGTTGAAGTAGCAGCACTATTTTTCATTTTGTCTCACAGGCCATTTGCCCAGAGGGACCATATCCACACATGAATATTTCAGACTTCAGCATAGAAAAACTATTGAAAAAAGTATCCCTCTCTACTTCATGTCTTGATGTTCACATTAATTTAATATACTGTATGCCGTATTCATTGATCTGGCCAAGGCTTTCGATTCTGTCAACCACCACATCCTCATCGGCAGACTCGACAGCCTTGGTTTCTCAAATGATTGCCTCGCCTGGTTCACCAAACTTCTCTGATAGAGTTCAGTGTGTCAAATCGGAGGGTCTCTGTCCGGACCTCTGGCAGTCTCTATGGGGTGCCACAGGGTTCAATTCTTGGACCGACTCTTTTCTCTGTATACATCAATGAGGTCGCTTTGCTGCTGGTGAGTTTGATCCACCTCACGAAATGACACCATTCTGTATACTTCCGGCCCTTCTTTGGACACTGTGTTAACAACCCTCCAGGCAAGCTTCAATGCCATACAACTCTCCTTCCGTGGCCTCCAATTGCTCTTAAATACAAGTAAAACTAAATCCATGCTCTTCAACCGATCGCTACCTGCACCTACCCGCCTGTCCAACATCACTACTCTGGACGGCTCTGACTTAGAATACGTGGACAACTACAAATACTTAGGTGTCTGGTTAGACTGTAAACTCTCCTTCCAGATCCATATCAAACATCTCAATCCAAAGTTAAATCTAGAATTGGCTTCCTATTTCGCAACAAAGCATCCTTCACTCATGCTGCCAAACATACCCTTGTCAAAACTGACCATCCTACCAATCCTCGACTTTGGCAATGTCATTTACAAAATAGCCTCCAATACCCTACTCAACAAATTAGATGCAGTCTATCACAGTGCAACCGTTTTGTCACCAAAGCCCCATATACCACCCACCATTGCACCTCTACGCTCTCGATTCTGGCCCAAGCAACTGACCAAACCCACTGGCTCCATGTCATCTACAAGACCCTGCAAGGTAAAGTCCCCCCTTATCTCAGCTCGCTGGTCACCATAGCATCTCCCACCAGCACTCGCTCCAGCAGGTATATCTCTCTGGTCACCCCCAAAACCAATTCTTTCTTTGGCCCCTCTCCTTCCAGTTCTCTGCTGCCAGACCCACTCTAACCTGATTCAACAAGAAATTGACCAGACCCTAACTCAATAAGCAATCGACTGGAACGAACTGCAAAAATCTCTGAAACTGGAAACACTTATCTCCCTCACTAGCTTTAAGCACCAACTGTCAGAGCATCTTACAGATTACTGCACCTGCACATAGCCCACCTATAATTTAGCCCAAACAACTACCTCTTTCCCAACTGTATTTTATTTATTTATTTATTTTGCTCCTTTGCACCCATTATTTTTATGTCACTTTGCACATTCTTCCATTGCAAAACTACCATTCCAGTGTTTTACTTGCTATATTGTATTTACTTTGCCACCATGGCCTTTTTTGCCTTTACCTCCCTTCTCACCTCATTTGCTCACATTGTATATAGACTTGTTTATACTGTATTATTGAAGCATGTTTGTTTTACTCCATGTGTAACTCTGATTTGTATCTGTCAGAACTGCTTTGCTTTATCTTGGCCAGGTCGCAATTGTAAATGAGAACTTGTTCTCAACTTGCCTACCTGGTTAAATAAAGGTGAAATAAAAAAATAAAATAAAATGTTCTATCATCATTTATAGTTTCTATATGTTACATACTGTACAGATGTACAATATGTAAATCAATATTTTATTAATATATGAACATGCATTACAAAAAATATAGAAAAGCATTTTTAATGTACCACCATATACAGTATCTCAATATACAACTTTTATGTATGGGTACCTCACTTGAGATCAGTGATGAACTGTTTTCTAATAGGATATTTTCTGTATCAGGTTTAGCTCCAGTGTTTGGCCCAGAAATGTTTCCAGCTCTCTGAGGCCTGGCCATCAAAAAGTACCCAAATTGTTGGCTTTATGCAGACACCTCTCCCCCCCACTAGAGAGCATTGTTCTCACACCCTGACTTGAGGTTTACCAACAGTAGGTGCTGTGTGCACTGGCTTTAGTTCCAGACCCATTCTAACCTGATTCAATAAGCAATTGACCAGACCCACTCTAACCTGATTCAATAAGCAATTGAACCAGACCCACTCTAACCTGATTTAATAAGCCATTGACCAGACACACTCTAACCTGATTCAACAAGCAACTGACCAGACACACTCTAACCTGATTCAATAAGAAATTGACCAGACCCACTCCAACCTGATTCAACAAGAAATCGACCAGACCCACTCTAACCTGATTCAATAAGCAATTTACCATGGTCTTAAATTTAGACCATATTTATTGAATCAGGTGTGTATACACACTTCCTCCACAGTGTAGCTTTCTAAGGGAGATGTCATGTTATATAATTTGCTGTTAAATATGTTGTGGTGAGGTTATGTTATGTGGTGAACCATTCACCTCTATGTCTGGGAGTAGAGGATATGTTATGTAGTGAACAGTGGTGGAACAAATACCCAACTGTCATACTTGAGTAAAAGTAAAGAAACCCTAATAGAAAACGACTCAAGTCAAGGTAAAAGCCAATCAGTAAAATACTATTTGAGTAAAAGTCTAAAAGTATTTTATTTTAAGTATACTTATTTATCAAAGGTAAATGTAATTGCTAAAATATAAGTAATTTCACATTCCTTATATTAAGCAAACCAGACGGTACGATTTAAGTACTTCTGGGTGTCAGGGAAAATGTATGGAGTAAAAAGTACATTATTTTCTTTAGGAATGTAGTGAAGTAAAAGTAATCAAAAATATAAATAGTAAAGTACAAATAACTAAAAATAACTACTTAAGTAGTACTTTAAAGTATGTTTACTTAAGCACTTTACACCACTGGTAGAGAACCATTCACCCCTTTCATGTATGGGACTAGAGGATATGTTATGTAGAGAACCATTCACCCCTTTCATGTATCAAATCAAATCAAATCAAATTTATTTATATAGCCCTTCGTACATCAGCTGATATCTCAACGTGCTGTACAGAAACCCAGCCTAAAACCCCAAACAGCAAGCAATGCAGGTGTAGGAGCACGGTGGCTAGGAAAAACTCCATAGAAAGGCCAAAACCTAGGAAGAAACCTAGAGAGGAACCAGGCTATGTGGGGTGGCCAGTCCTCTTCTGGCTGTGCCGGGTGGAGATTATAACAGAACATGGCCAAGATGTTCAAATGTTCATAAATGTCCAGCATGGTCGAATAATAATAAGGCAGAACAGTTGAAACTGGAGCAGCAGCACAGTCAGGTGGACTGGGGACATCAAGGAGTCATCATGTCAGGTCGTCCTGGGGCACGGTCCTTGGGCTCAGGTCCTCCGAGAGAGAGAAAGAAAGAGAGAATTAGAGAGAGCATATGTGGGGTGGTCAGTCCTCTTCTGGCTGTGCCGGGTGGAGATTATAACAGAACATGGCCAAGATGTTCAAATGTTCATAAATGACCAGCATGGTCAAATAATAGTAAGGCAGAACAGTTGAAACTGGAGCAGCAGCATGGCCAGGTGGACTGGGGACAGCAAGGAGTCATCATGTCAGGTAGTCCTGGGGCATGGTCCTAGGGCTCAGGTCAGTTAAAACTGGAGCAGCAGCATGGCCAGGTGGACTGGGGACAGCAAGGAGTCATCATGTCAGGTAGTCCTGGGGCATGGTCCTAGGGCTCAGGTCCTCCGAGAGAGAAAGAAATAAGGAGAGAATTAGAGAACGCACACTTAGATTCACACAGGACACCGAATAGGACAGGAGAAGTACTCCAGATATAACAAACTGACCCGAGCCCCCCGACACAAACTACTGCAGCATAAATACTGGAGGCTGAGGGGTCAGGAGACACTGTGGCCCCATCCGAGGACACCCCCGGACAGGGCCAAACAGGAAGGATATAACCCCACCCACTTTGCCAAAGCACAGCCCCCACACCACTAGAGGGATATCTTCAACCACCAATTTACCATCCTGAGACAAGGCTGAGTATAGCCCACAAAGATCTCCGCCACGGCACAACCCAAGGGGGGGGCGCCAACCCAGACAGGATGACCACAACAGTGAATCAACCCACTCAGGTGACGCACCCCCTGCAGGGACGGCATGAGAGAGCCCCAGTAAGCCAGTGACTCAGCCCCTGTAATAGGGTTAGAGGCAGAGAATCCCAGTGGAAAGAGGGGAACCGGCCAGGCAGAGACAGCAAGGGCGGTTTGTTGCTCCAGAGCCTTTCCGTTCACCTTCCCACTCCTGGGCCAGACTACACTCAATCATATGACCCACTGAAGAGATGAGTCTTCAGTAAAGACTTAAAGGTTGAGACCAAGTTTGCGTCTCTGACATGGGTAGGCAGACCGTTCCATAAAAATGGAGCTCTATAGGAGAAAGCCCTGCCTCCAGCTGTTTGCTTAGAAATTCTAGGGACAATTAGGAGGCCTGCGTCTTGTGACCGTAGCGTACGCGTAGGTATGTATGGCAGGACCAAATCAGAGAGATAGGTAGGAGCAAGCCCATGTAATGCTTTGTAGGTTAGCAGTAAAACCTTGAAATCAGCCCTTGCTTTGACAGGAAGCCAGTGTAGAGAGGCTAGCACTGGAGTAATATGATCAAATTTTTTGGTTCTAGTCAGGATTCTAGCAGCCGTATTTAGCATTAACTGAAGTTTATTTAGTGCTTTATCCGGGTAGACGGAAAGTAGAGCATTGCAGTAGTCTAACCTAGAAGTGACAAATGCATTGATTAATTTTTCTGCATCATTTTTGGACAGAAAGTTTCTGATTTTTGCAATATTACGTAGATGGAAAAAAAGCTGTCCTCGAAATGGTCTTGATATGTTCTTCAAAAGAGAGATCAGGGTCCAGAGTAACGCCGAGGTCCTTCACAGTTTTATTTGAGACGACTGTACAACCATTTAGATTAATTGTCAGATTCAACAGAAGATCTCTTTGTTTCTTGGGACCTAGAACAAGCATCTCTGTTTTGTCCGAGTTTAATAGTAGAAAGTTTGCAGCCATCCACTTCCTTATGTCTGAAACACATGCTTCTAGCGAGGGCAATTTTGGGGCTTCACCATCTTTCATTGAAATGTACAGCTGTGTGTCATCCGCATAGCAGTGAAAGTTAACATTATGTTTTCGAATAACATCCCCAAGAGGTAAAATGTATAGTGAAAACAATAGTGGTCCTAAAACGGAACCTTGAGGAACACCGAAATTTACAGTTGATTTGTCAGAGGACAAACCATTCACAGAGACAAACTGATATCTTTCCGACAGATAAGATCTAAACCAGGCCAGAACATGTCTGTGTAGACCAATTTGGGTTTCCAATCTCTCCAAAAGAATGTGGTGATCGATGGTATCAAAAGCAGCACTAAGGTCTAGGAGCACAAGGACAGATGCAGAGCCTCGGTCCGATGCCATTAAAATGTCATTTACCACCTTCACAAGTGCCGTCTCAGTGCTATGATGGGGTCTAAAACCATTTCCTATACATTGTTTGTCTTCAGGAAGGCAGTGAGTTGCTGCGCAACAGCCTTCTCTAAAATTTTGGAGAGGAATGGAAGATTCGATATAGGCCGATAGTTTTTTATATTTTCTTGGTCAAGGTTTGGCTTTTTCAAGAGAGGCTTTATTACTGCCACTTTTAGTGAGTTTGGTACACATCCAGTGGATAGAGAGCTGTTTATTATGTTCAACATAGGAGGGCCAAGCACAGGAAGCAGCTCTTTCAGTAGTTTAGTTGGAATAGGGTCCAGTATGCAGCTTGAAGGTTTAGAGACCATGATTATTTTCATCATTGTGTCAAGAGATATAGTACTAAAACACTTGAGCGTCTCTCTTGATCCTAGGTCCTGGCAGAGTTGTGCAGACTCAGGACAACTGAGGTTTGGAGGAATACGCAGGTTTAAAGAGGAGTCCGTAATTTGCTTTCTAATAATCATAATCTTTTCCTCAAAGAAGTTCATGAATTTATCACTGCTAAAGTGAAAGTCATCCTCTCTTGGGGAATGCTGCTTTTTAGTTAGCTTTGCGACAGTATCAAAAAGGAATTTCGGATGGGACTAGAGTATATGTTATGTAGAGAACCATTCACCCCTTTCATGTATGGGACTAGAGGATATGTTATGTAGTCAGTGGTGTAAAGTACTTAGGTAAAAATACTTTAAAGTGCAACTTTTTGGGGGTATCTGTACTTTACTTTACTATTTATATTTTTGACTACTTTTATTTCACTACATTCTTTAATAAAATATTGTACTTTTTACTCCATACAATTTCCTTGACACCCAAAAGTACTACATTTTGAATGCTTAGCAGGACAGGAAAATTGTCAAATTCACACACTTATCAACCGAACATCCCTGGTCATCCCTACTGCCTCTGATCTGGCGGACTCACTAAACACAACTGCTTCATTTGTAAATTATGTCTGAGTGTTGGATTGTACCCCTGGCTTTGCTTATGTCTGAGTGTTGGAGTGTACCCCTAGCTTTGCTGATGTCTGAGTGTTGGAGTGTACCCCTGGCTTTGCTGATGTCTGAGTGTTGGAGTGTACCCCTGGCTTTGCTGATGTCTGAGTGTTGGAGTGTACCCCTGGCTTTGCTGATGTCTGAGTGTTGGAGTGTACCCCTGGCTTTGCTGATGTCTAAAAGTGTTGAAAATGTGCCATCTGGCTTTGCTTATGTCTGAAGTGTAAATGATTTCTACTTTTATTTTTCATTTAAGTAAATTTAAAAAAACTTTTAGACTTTTAAAATGGTGCCATCTGGTTTGCTTAATATAAGGAATTTTAAATGATTTCTACTTTTATTTTTCATACATTTAAGTATATTTTAAACCAAATACTTTTAGACTTTTATTAAAGTAGAACTTTACTGGTTTGTGACTATTTTTAGAGGATATGTTATGTAGTGAACCATTCACCTCTATAGTCATGTCTGAGAGTAGAAGATATGTTATTTAGTGAACCATTCACCTGCCCTATCATGTCTGAGAGTAGAAGATATGTTATGTAGTGAACCATTCACCTCTATCATGTCTGAGAGTAGAAGATATGTTATTTAGTGAACCATTCTGGGAGTAGGGAGTCCAGTGTTACGCACATCACCTGAACCCAGGTTGCACATAGAAAGCATCGGTAGAGTTAGAAATCTGCCTTAGTATATTTTGTATATTTACCTGCCTATAGTATATTTACCTATAGTATATTTACCCTATAGTATATTTACCTGCCTATAGTATATTTACCTGCCCATAGTATATTTACCTGCCCATAGTATATTTACCTGCCTATAGTATATTTACCTGCCCATAGTATATTTACCTGCCCATAGTATATTTACCTGCCTATAGTATATTTACCTGCCTATAGTATATTTACCTGCCTATAGTATATTTACCTGCCTATAGTATATTTACCTGCCCATAGTATATTTACCTGCCTATAGTATATTTACCTGCCTATAGTATATTTACCTGCCTATAGTATATTTACCTGCCTATAGTATATTTACCTGCCTATAGTATATTTACCTGCCTATAGTATATTTACCTGCCTATAGTATATTTACCTGCCTATAGTCTCCCTAATAACAGGTCACAACAGTGTGAACTAACTTTGAAAAGTTGATGGCTTGTGTCCATTTGAAGTGGTTGTTGTAGCGTTCCATTCCAGTTGTACTTGAAGTGACTGTCTTTGAATGACAAACACACAAATTAATGCTCTGAAAATAATTGTGTTTTGTTGTTTAACCTCATTTATCCCTAACCTATGACTGTATCACACACACGTAGGCCTACTTAGTGTTCCTATTGGTGGAGAGGTTCTAGAGCAGACACCACTGTGGTATAGACATTCTGTATATTTCCTGTTATTTGAAGGCTCAGTTTAGTTGTGATGTGAAGATCTTGTATTGGCAGGATGTCTGCACTCTGTCTGTGTTGTGCAGTCTTCCTCTGTCTCCTTTGCAGCAACCTGGCTGAGAAAGGTGAGTGGTGTTTATTTGAGTTTTCTATTGGGAGGTGGACATCTTTTGAGTTCATGGAAAGGGGTGGTTTTTTATTTAACATTTCATCTAGTCAATTTTACATTTAAAATATATTATGTTCAGTCGACTCCTGATAAGCGCACTTTGAATAAGTACAATACAATTTTCCAGTCTCATTTCAATGACATGATTTTCAATAGCTTGCTCCTGATAACTGCATATCTGGCACAACAGTCCCAAGACATTGCCTTTTTCAGGAGCCCTAATCTAGAGTCCACTGTAATCTAGAGTCCACTGTAATCTAGAGTCCACTGTAATCTAGAGTCCACTGTAATCTAGAGTCCACTGTAATCTAGAGTCCACTGTAATCTAGAGTCCACTGTTATCTAGAGTTGCAATATCATAGATATACAGATGCTGTTTTCAAGTCATTTACTTTTCAAGCATAATATTCAAATGAGAGTAGTAGATGGTTCCTTGTATTCATAATCCATTTCCAAAAATAGACCCAGACTTGTGTGAAACTAGTTTTGGGTCGTAAAGATCTCCTTAATTGGTTGGTATTGGCTTATCCTTAAAACAAAAGATCTGACACATATGTTGTGTGTGTTTTTCTTCCATTCTCCCATCTGCTCATGAAAGGGAGCAAGGGACTGCTGGTCCGAAAGCAGGAGGGAGACACTATGACCATCCACTGCAGAACCTCTCTGCCAGACCAAGAAAACCTGAGTGTGTACATGCGCCTAACAAAAGAGATTCTAGTCCTCTACTTTCACCAGGCAACAGAAAAATTAACCCTCCACGAGAGGTTCAAACTCAGATTGACGACTAACGGAAGACTCAACAAAATGGACATCACCATCACAAACCTGACCATAGAAGACTCTGGGGCCTACTGGTGTGTGTACAGTGTTTATAAGAAAAGCAAGATTGAGACGACTGAGGGGGAAGGAGCTGTTTTGCTGGTGGTGAATGGTGAGTGTCTCAGCCAGTCCTGATTCGTTCCCTAACCATCCATTTGGCACTTACTGCACCCTTCAATGTTCAAGTTCTTTGTGGTCTTATGCTCAAGCACAGTGACATGCTTCACTTGCCAGCCTTACCCTACAATGCAGCATTCAATATCAAAATAGTATAACTAATAAGCAATTAAATAGAAAACAAGATGAGAAATAAGATAAGGAGCTGGATAAATGGATATGAATGGTAATCAGTAATCCATGAACAGCAGTGTAGTGGTAGTAATACATCTAATACAAAAGGGGAGCAGTAGTTATGAACCATTTAACAGTCTTATGGTCAGGGGACAGAAGCTCTTTAGGAGCCTGTTGGTCTGAGCCTTTATGGACCGGTACCGTCTGCCGGACGGCAATTTTTCTGTCCTTTCACAGCCTGGCATGTATGTCCTGGATACAGATCTGTACGTTGGAAGCATCTCCACTGGTTATACCTATCACGATCCTACAGATCTGTACGTTGGAAGCTGCTCCACTGGCTGCTCCACTGCTCCACTGGTTATACCTATCACGATCCTACAGATCTGATCCTACAGTTGGAAGCTGCTCCACTGGTTATACCTATCACGATCCTACAGATCTGCAAATATTGAATGGTAATGGGGTCAAGAGGAGGGTTAGGGAACGATTCAGGACCATTGTCTTAATGTGATCTCTGAGCAGCGCAGTCTCATAGGAACTAATCCTAATTTGAGCTACCAGGCTGTAACTTCTAAACAAGTTCAGACTGGTCAGCTTGTTGAGTTGTATTGGACTGAACTGAATTAAAACGTGTGCTACCCTGGTGTGTTGCTGTGCCACAGATGAGGAGTGTGACCAGAATGACGCGTCCTCAGGGCTAGGAATGTCCTGGTATCTAGTCCTGGTCTCAGCTGTCACTGCTGGCTCTGTGCTTCTCCTGAGTCTGCTCATCCTCTTCATCTGGGTCATCCCCAGGGTAAGTATTACAGTAAAGTGTGTGTGTGCCCACATAAAAAATACTGCAGTTTACTATAGAATACTACAGTAGTGATTATAGAATTCTGTAGTAAACTGTAGTATATAGTACAATACTATACACTGTAGTATCCCTCAATCATGTGTAGTACTTAATGTTGTAGTATACTGCAGTATTATCTGAAAAAAAACCTGAGTAAATTCTACAGTATTGTCCCCAAAAACACTACAGTCTACAAAAACACTAGACTTTAACGATAGTAAATACTACAGTATTTAATTTGCACAACCCCTAACCATTCCCCTCCCCATATCCACATTTGTACTAGGTTAGTTCAGAGCTTCTGGTTTTTTCTATATCTTCTCAGACCCCTGTCCTACCTACCTACCTACAGGTTATGGAAAATGTTCTCTTTTAGTATTTCTCCAGTAGTAGTATTTGAAAGATAATAAAACTAAAATACTATAGTAAATACTACAGTAATGTCCGCAATGGCACAACAGTAAATACTATAGTATATTACAGTCTGCAAAAACACGACAGTAAGTACTACAGTATACAATCCGCAAGCACACTGCAGTAAATACTACAGTATACTACAGTAAATACTACACACTGCAAAAACACTTAATTAAATACGTATATAATACAGTTAATTTTTCATCATACAATACATCATTAATTTACATCATTATTTTTACTATAGTTAACTGTAAATACTAGAGTATAATACAGTAAATACTACTTTAGTACTCAAAAACACTACTGTAAATACTACAGTATATTACAGTCCGCAAAAACAGTAAATACTATAGTATAAAATACAGTTTTATTTTACTACAGTATTCATACTATAGTTAATGGTAAATACTACAGTAAATACTACTTTAGTCCACAAAAACACTATAGTGAATACCACAGTATTTATATCATAGTATACTGTAGTATTTGTGTGTATGTGTGTGTGTGTGTGTGTAGGTGTTTAAGCTTGTGAATCTGTGTGTAGGTGTTTAAGCTTGTGAATCTGTGTGTAGGTGTTTAAACTTGTGAATCTGTGTGTAGGTGTTTGAGTGTGTGTGTCGGGTGGCAAGATTGCCACCTCAGCACTGTCTCCACTGACCTGTCTTTGGTAGGGAAATGCACAGTTTTTAACTTCAGCCTTTTGCATTGACTCATATATGTAGACCTGATGGAATCTGTTGGGGAAGTTATGTTATCAGTACTGTCACAACATATTTGACAGGATATAGCTCCTTATACTAGACATGTTCAGTGGTATTGTTTGATTTCATCTACATTGATCGTATTTCATGAGTTATGAACTGCTTCTGGGGCCTTGCGCAAATTCTGCCCCTGCATATTCCGTCTCATATTCCGTGTGTGTGCGTGTGTGTGTGTGTGTGTGTGTGTGTGTGTGTGTGTGTGTGTGTGTGTGTGTGTGTGTGTGTGTGTGTTTGTGTGTACAGTATACATGTACATTTTTGACATTTGCAATGTGTTGATGATAATGTTAGTTCAATTAATTTCAATTCCATACAAAAGGTATTTACTGAAACACAAGACCACTTCCCCCCCCCTTCTAAAGACACGGCGACAGGAAGCCTAGAGGTTAAGAGCATTGAGCCAGTAACAGAAAAGGTGCTGGTTAGAATCCCCGAGCAGACTTGGTGAAAAATGTGTTGCTGTGCTCTTGAGCAAGGCGCTTAACCCTAATTGCTCCTGTAAGTCGCTCTGGATAAGAGTGTCAGTTAAATGTTAATAACATAGCGTACTAATAGTACCTTTTCTGACCAAGATCTCTTGTCTTCCCAGTTAAAGGCATGGCGTGCAACGATTAGACCAACACAGGGCAAGAGTAGCGATGTCTATGAAGACATGCGCACCACCATCAGACGTGCACACCCCCCTCAGATGGGTTATTAGTGATGTTGCACGGCAGCCATCTTTACTTTTGGCACCAACCTAAGACAGGTTGCTACGGGTGTTGCACAGCAGCCATCTTTACTTTGGGCACGACCTTCGGACAGCTTGTTACTGATAATGCACGGCAGCCATCTTTAATTTGGGTCCAAATGGAAGCTCATGTCAGCTGACTAGGAGACAATTATGTAAACATACTGTAATGATGTCAACGAAGGACTTTGAAAGATATATTCTCAGGTTGTGTTAAGTAGCAAGGGCTTGCATCAAGGATGTACTCTTATGTCAGTCATTCAACCTCAAGGTAAGATACCTATATACTGTAGCTACTTAAGTACACAGCATTGTATGTGACTGACATCACACATTGTAAATGGTTGTTCATACAGAGGTTTGTTATAGTCCTTGACCCTGACATAGCAGGTAGAATTTGAGTCTTGTAATTACAACCACAATTTAACTTGAAAATAGCACTGATTACTGTGCATGGAATTTCATTGTCTTTAGCTGTACATTCTATTTTTCTTTATAGATTGACAATATATTTTTTAACAACTTTTAAATGTTGAATTGATTCTCTATTGTATATATTTTTTAACATATTTGATGGCATTGGGCCTATGCCTATTTTTCAGACGCCAGGCAACTTTTACTGCTACTTTATTGTAATATTTAGCATTCTTCAGTTCCTGTACTGATCATGTTGTTCCTGTAATGACAGTCTATTTTTTTATAATAAATGAGTCATAAGATTAACAGTTCCGTTTCTGTGGTCATTGTGGCATCTCATGTTTTTCACAACAGTTTTGTGATGTTTGCATTTTAAGAACCCACATCAGCAGGGCTCGTCTCTCTAAAGGAAAACGAGTGTATTTTTTATATTTGCTGGACAGGCTGGGGTTGGTCGGTCCTGCTGTCACCTTACAGCACTTACTGTATGGCCCACTAACTAGCTGGGATCCAATCACAGGTCTACCGCTTTACAGAATACTGTGTTCCCCTTCCATTTACTCCTGTCTCTCTCATTAAATCACCTGCTGTCACCTTACAGCCTTTACTGTATGGCCCACTAACTAGCTGGGATACAATCACAGGTCTACCGCTTTACTGAATACTGTGTTCCCCTTCCATTTACTCCTGTCTCTCTCATTAAATCACCTGCTGTCACCTTACAGCCCTTACTGTATGGCCCACTAACTAGCTGGGATACAATCACAGGTCTACCGCTTTACTGAATACTGTGTTCCCCTTCCATTTACTCCTGTCTCTCTCATTAAATCACACAAATATGAAAAGGAGTGGAAACACACTCTCCTTAAAAAAACAGTATTCTGAATGCCTGAATGACTATCAGTTAATAAGTCCACCTACTGACTCATTAACACAAGAGTTATACTGCATTCCGATTACACTAATGTGTGTTAATGCAGAATCATTTTCCAGTGGAGTGTCATTCTACAACAACTTAATAGCTATGTTCAGGGTTTCCAATAGAGCAGTGGTTCTCAACCCCTGGTCTGTGGACCACCACTGTTCCCTGAGATGTTAGTGATTGGTCCCTTAGATGGTTGGCTGACACAAATTAAGTTTAACCTAGTTTGTGTTAATCAAAGCATTTTTGGATGGGGAGAGGAGTCTCTGCTCAGTCTCTGAGGCAAAAAGGTTCAGAATCGTTACATCTAGAGATTCGTTATATCTAAAGCCTTGCAAGGCAGTCTTTCCATGAGTCAAAAGGCAAGGGCCTAAATGTCACACTAAAGCATGCACAACACCAGACCACAGTGGAGGTGCATGTTGTTTTCAGTGTACACATCACTTACGTGTGGTCAAAGTTTGGTTAAAGCTGTGACTTTCTTCTCCCGCTGTGGACCCGGGTATTTTTATATGGTGCAGCAAGTGTACAGTGTATGTACAGAGGTGTGTCCTTGTGTGGTGTTTGTGTTGTGTTTGTGTGTGTGTTTGTGTGTGTGTGCTTTTGTGTGATGGTAGTGGTATGGTTGTGTTTGTGTGTGTGTGTGTGTGTGTGTCTGTGTGTGTGTGATGGTATTAGTGTGTGTGTGTGTGTGTGTGTGTGTGTGTGTCTTTGTGTGTCTTTGTGTGTCTTTATGTGATGGTAGTGGTATGTGTGTCTTTGTGTGATGGTAGTGGTATGTGTGTGTTTGTGTGTGTGTGCCTGTGTGTGTTTGTGTGTTGTGTGCCTTTGTGTGATGGTAGTGTGTGTGTGTGTGTGTGTGTGTGTGTGTGTGTGTGTGTGTGTGTGTGTGTGTGTGTGTGTGTGTGTGTGTGTGTGTGTGTGTGTGTGTGTGTGTGTGTGTGTGTGTGTGTGTGTGTGTGTGTGTGTGTGTGTGTGATGGTAGTGATGTGTGCATGGAGATGGCATAGAGACGAGACTAAGACTTCCTGCCTTGTGCACGTGTGTTGGTGCAGCGTGTGGTCGAAACTGCAAGCAGAGAGGAAGTCAAGACCCCCGTTTACAGGAATACAACATGGGTTACGCTTACTTACCCACACAACCATGATGTTGACTAGCTTGATTAAAGGTCAATAGTCATAACCTTCACCACAAACTGGCCAAGTACATTTTCACTCAGTCCCTGCTGATGTTTACAGTGATTTCAATCCATCATACAGTATTTCTCAGGACATTTTCACATACTTCAATTTCTGAAAAAACAAACATACTTTATGTTATGTGTTACACTCACAGCCAGTCATTTCCTGTTTAGCTGTAACATTGCTGATTCTGAAGTATGGGCCTGTACGTCAATTCAAAATAAGTTCCATATGACTTCAATCACTTTCTGACTGCACTCCTTTCATTTGAACGAAACTTTCCATGTTTGCCCATAGAGTAAGGGCTCAGAAAGTGACTTTTTGGACCTGAATGCCAAAACATTCAAAGTTGACCCATTTTGCATTCTCACACCATACCATGAGACATCCATGTCTTCATCACCGAACGGTTGAGTTTGACATCATTTGAAAGCTTACGAACAGGCTTGTCAAACTGTAAAAAAATGGGTCTACTTTGAGCACCTCTATCATGAGTGTTTTGGCATTCAGGTCCAAACTGTCCCATTCTGACCACTTCCACCATGGCCAAACATGTATGAAACGTTGTGTTCAAAGGGGTGCAGACAGAAAGTGATTGAAATCATATGGAACGACCCAGAAGACATCCTCAGGAGGACAAAACACAGGTGTGCGAGATACTGTGAAATAAGAATGTGTGAACTGTGAGTACTTTGTCGAGAGATTATGTGACAGCACTCACAACATTACACCTACTTTCTTAAAGTGTTGGTCCTGTTTTTCATGACCTGAAATAAAAAAGGAGTATATCTGTCTGTAGCAAAGCCCTTTTGTGGGGAAAAACTCATTCTGATTGGCTGTGCCTGGCTCCCCAGTGGGTGGGCCTATGCCCTCCCATGCCCACTCATGGCTGCACCCCTGCCCAGTCATGTGAAATCCATAGATTAGGGCATTATTTATTTATTTAAATTGACTGATTTACTTATATGAAGTGTAACTCAGTAGCATCTTTGAAATGAGTGCATGTTGCGTTCATATTTTGGATCAGTATACATGGTGCTGCATCTGACTGAGAGGATGTGGTTATAACAGCCTACATTTCATAATAGATGCAGTAACCTACATACAGTAATTTCAAAACATAGATAAGAAAGAATTGATAGGATCATCAGTTAAGTTTGCAACTGATTGTTTTGTATTGAAAGTACTGATCATGGGTGAGCAGGCAGGTCTCCCGTGATACAAGTCAGTATTCAACGTCCATCCATGTCTGAGGACTTCGGGAGCAGAGTATGTGAGCGGAGCAGAGCTGGAGAGAGGAGTTGAGCTGGAGAGAGGAGTTGAGCTGGAGAGAGGAGTTGAGCTGGAGAGAGGAGTTGAGCTGGAGAGAGGAGCTGAGCTGGAGCGACGAGCTGAGCTGGAGAGAGGAGCTGAGCTGGAGCGACGAGCTGAGCTGGAGAGAGGAGCTGAGCTGGAGCGACGAGCTGAGCTGGAGAGAGGAGCTGAGCTGGAGAGAGGAGCTGAGCTGGAGAGAGGAGCTGAGCTGGAGAGAGGAGTTGAGCTGGAGAGAGGAGCTGAGCTGGAGAGAGGAGCTGAGCTGGAGAGAGGAGCTGAGCTGGAGAGAGGAGCTGAGCTGGAGAGAGGAGCTGAGCTGGAGAGAGGGCTGAGCTGGAGAGAGGAGCTGAGGAGAGAGGAGCTGAGCTGGAGAGAGGAGCTGAGCTGGAGAGAGGAGCTGAGCTGGAGCGTGGAGCTGAGCGTGCCCAATTTGACCGGAGCGTGGAGCTGAGCATGCCCAATTTGACTGGAGCGTGGAGCTGAGCGTGCCCAATTTGACTGGAGCGAGGAGCTGAGCGTGCCCAATTTGACTGGAGCGAGGAGCTGAGCGTGCCCAATTTGACTGGAGCGAGGAGCTGAGCGTGCCCAATTTGACTGGAGCGAGGAGCTGAGCGTGCCCAATTTGACTGGAGCGTGGAGCTGAGCGTGCCCAATTTGACTGGAGCGAGGAGCTGAGCGTGCCCAATTTGACTGGAGCGAGGAGCTGAGCGTGCCCAATTTGACTGGAGCGTGGAGCTGAGCGTGCCCAATTAGACTGGAGCGAGGAGCAACTTTCCCAAAGGCTGGAGCATCGGCTGCTTCTCGCTGCTCCAATTTCACTCCAGTAGCGCTCACTTCACCAGCTCAGGGCCCGGACCAGCATGCATCTGTAGTCTACTTGTGTGCTGCTATAGCTCCTTGCTTTAGCAACTCATCTACTATGCTACATTTTTCACAAACAAACTGATGAAACACACAGGTGAAAAATAAAGGTGACTTACAAAGATGAGGACCAATAGCCAGATAGGGAGTGCAGTGATGTAGTGTCCACAACTAAAGTATAATTGTGCAATCTGAAAAGACAGGTATCCCTAAAGCATGATGGTGTACTTAATACGTGCACATGCTAACAGAAAGGAACGAGGTGGGTAGCGAGCTAAGTGTGTCATTGTAGCAAAGCATTTACAAACATAAAAAAAAATAATCTGATCTCTTAAATGTTCCGTCCATTTTTGTTCTATGTTCTATAAAATTCAGAAGGCATGGCACATCTGAGCTATCTTTTTTGCAGATGCATGGTAACGGTTGAATAAAATGAGAAAAAATAAGAAACCCGCACGCCAAAACATTTCTGCAGCTTTGAAGGTCCCCAAGAACACAGTGGCTCCATCATTCTTAAATGGAAGAAGTTTGGAAGCACCAAGACTCTTCCTAGAGCTGCCCGCCCAGACAAACTGAGCAATCGAGGGAGAAAGGCATTCGTCAGGAAGGTGACCAAGAACCTGATGGTCACTCTGACAGAACTCCATAGTTCCTCTGTGGAGATGGGAGAACCTTCTCTGCAGCACTCCACCAATCATGCCTTTATGGTAGAGTGGCCAGAAGGAAGCCACTCTTCAGTATACATGACAGCCTGCTTGGAGTTTGCCAAAAGCACCTAAAGGACTCTCAGACCATTAGAAACAACATTCTCTGGCTGATGAAACCAAGATTGAACTCTTTGGCCTGCCAAGCATCACATCTGGAGGAAACCTGGCACCGTCCCTACAGTGAAGCATGTTGGTGGAAGCATCTTGCTGTGCGGATGTTTTTCAGCGGCGGGGACTGTGAGACTAGTCAGGATCGAGGCAAAAATGTCTAAAAACCTGTTTTTGCTTTGTCATTATGGGGTATTGTGTGTGGGGGAAAAAACAATTTAATACATTTTAGAATAAGGTTGTAACATAACAAAATGTGTGAAAAGTCAAGGGGTCTGAATACTTTCTGAATGCACGTGTTGTGTTTTACTCTGTACTGTAGAGTTTTATAGATTGCCAGTTGGTGTGAATGTTATAATGTTATAGACATCCTCAAGAATCTGGGACACGTGTCTGTCTATAGGAAATGTTTAGAACAGTAACAAACGTCAAGCCATACTAGGTTTCTATTCTCTCTCTCTCTCTCTCTCTCTCTCTCTCTCTCTCTCTCTCTCTCTCTCTCTCTCTCTCTCTCTCTCTCTCTCTCTCTCTCTCTCTCTCTCTCTCTCTCTCTCTCTCTCTCGGCCTCTCTCTCTCGGCTCTCTCTCTCTCTCGGCCTCTCTCTCTCTCTCGGCCTCTCTCTCTCTCTCGGCCTCTCTCTCTCTCTCTCTCTCTCTCTCTCGGCTCTCTCTCTCTCTCTCGGCTCTCTCTCTCTCTCTCTCTCTCGGCTCTCTCTCTCTCTCTCTCTCGGCCTCTCTCTCTCTCTCTCTCTCTCTCTCTCTCTCTCTCGGCCTCTCTCTCTCTCTCTCGGCCTCTCTCTCTCTCTCTCGGCCTCTCTCTCTCTCTCTCTCTCTCTCTCTCTCGGCATGGTGAACGTATGTTTACATTGCCAAAGCAAGTGAAATAGATAAACAATAAGTTAAATAAACAATAACAAATGTACAGTAAACATTACACTTACAAAAGAATAAAGACATTTCAAATGTCATATTATGTATATATACAGTGTATATATACAGTGCCTTGCAAAAGTATTCGGCCCCCTTGAACTTTGCGACCTTTTGCCACATTTCAGGCTTCAAACATAAAGATATAAAACTGTATTTTTTTGTGAAGAATCAACAACAAGTGGGACACAATCATGAAGTGGAACGACATTTCAAACCTTTTTAACAAATCAAAAACTGAAAAATTGGGCGTGCAAAATTATTCAGCCCCTTTACTTTCAGTGCAGCAAACTCTCTCCAGAAGTTCAGTGAGGATCTCTGAATGATCCAATGTTGACCTAAATGACTAATGATGATAAATACAATCCACCTGTGTGTAATCAAGTCTCCGTATAAATGCACCTGCACTGTGATAGTCTCAGAGGTGTGTTAAAAGCGCAGAGAGCATCATGAAGAACAAGGAACACACCAGGCAGGTCCGAGATACTATTATGAAGAAGTTTAAAGCCGGATTTGGATACAAAAAAAGATTTCCCAAGCTTTAAACATCCCAAGGAGCACTGTGCAAGCGATAATATTGAAATGGAAGGAGTATCAGACCACTGCAAATCTACCAAGACCTGGCCGTCCCTCTAAACTTTCAGCTCATACAAGGAGAAGACTGATCAGAGATGCAGCCAAGAGGCCCATGATCACTCTGGATGAACTGCAGAGATCTACAGCTGAGGTGGGAGACTCTGTCCATAGGACAACAATCAGTCGTATATTGCACAAATCTGGCCTTTATGGAAGAGTGGCAAGAAGAAAGCAATTTCTTAAAGATATCCATAAAAAGTGTCGTTTAAAGTTTGCCACAAGCCACCTGGGAGACACACCAAACATGTGGAAGAAGGTGCTCTGGTCAGATGACAATGATCCAAAACATAAAGCAAAATCTACAATGGAATGGTTAAAAAATTAACATATCCAGGTGTTAGAATGGCCAAGTCAAAGTCCAGACCTGAATCCAATTGAGAATCTGTGGAAAGAACTGAAAACTGCTGTTCACAAATGCTCTCCATCCAACCTCACTGAGCTCGAGCTGTTTTGCAAGGAGGAATGGGAAAAAAATTCAGTCTCTCGATGTGCAAAACTGATAGAGACATACCCCAAGCGACTTACAGCTGTAATCGCAGCAAAAGGTGGCGCTACAAAGTATTAACTTAAGGGGGCTGAATAATTTTGCACGCCCAATTTTTCAGTTTTTGATTTGTTAAAAAAGTTTGAAATATCCAATAAATGTCTTGATAAATGTCATGATTGTGTCCCACTTGTTGTTGATTCTTCACAAAAAAATACAGTTTTATATCTTTATGTTTGAAGCCTGAAATGTGGCAAAAGGTCGCAAAGTTCAAGGGGGCCGAATACTTTCACAAGGCACTGTATATAGGAGAAAAACAAACCACATTCAGAATAACCTCCCAAGACCAGAAGAACAGGCACTTAACGAACTAATGAAAGACTAATCTTTGATTATCAAACCTGTAGACAAGGGCTGTGGTGCTGTGGTCATTTTAGACTATGGAAAAATACAAAGAGATTCAGAGACAACTCAATAATGAACGTTTCTATAGAAAATGGATTGTTGATCCCACACAGGTGATCCAAACGGAGATACACTCTAATCTGGATCCTATTAAATAACCTGATCTCAAAACCGGAATATGAATACCTTTGCTGCACATGTGCCATATGTCCATGCCTGTACATTTTGCCAAAATTACACAAACCTAAAACAAGGCAATTATCCAGGCAGACCAGTGGTTGCAAGAATAGGCTAATTGCTAGAGCCATTTTCGACCTTCGTAGACTCTTATTAAATCTCACGCGCAAGCATTGCCATCATAAGTGAAAGATACAAAACTTCATAAACAAGATCTCACCAATAACAGGATTAACATAAAACTGCTTTTTGGTCACATTAGATGTTGAGAATCTATATACCAGCATTTCCCCATATGGGGGCTGACAGCCCGAGCTCACTATTTGAGAGACAGAGATACTAACGAATATGCACCGACAAACTTTATTCTAGAGCTGACTGAATATGTTTTGACATATATTTCAGGTTTGATGATGAATACTACCTCCAAGCGAATGGAACATCGATTGGCTCCACTTTGTCTCCGAACTATGTTAACCTTTATCTTGGTCTTTTTGAAGAACGTTTTGTTAACAATGAAAACAAAATATAAATATATATAAAATCCTGAAGGGGTATCGATATATTGACAACGTTTTGCATATGGGGAGGAATGGGAGAAGATCTGTCAGACTTTGTTACCCGGAATGGAACAGGGGAACCCAAGAGCAGACTCAGATGAGGAGACTGGGATGATGTAACCAAGGTATTTATTGAAACACAGGGGGAAGATGGAGTGCAGGTCAGGGGAGGCTTGGGCGGGTTGCAGGAAACCTGTTGCTGAGGCTGGAGCAACAGGGGTTGGGACTGGGTAAGCAGGCCCGGAGAGGAATCCAAGGGAGTAGTTGAGTGGGAACTCCAGAACAGAGTAGCAGGATGATGAGATGTGTTACTAGAGTCAGAGCGGGCAGAACTGTAGCGGAGAGGAAAACAGAGTCAGGCAAGGAAAACAGACATAACAGGATCTAAACAGCAACAAACGGCTAGAACCGTAGACTGACTGAGCAGAGATTACGATCTGGCAGCGTGGGAGTGGCAGGGCTGAGTATTTGTAGAGGTCTTGATTATGGAGCAGGTTGCAACTGGTGGGGATCTGCTCTGACTCCAGCACACCTGTCTCCGCCCACACCATCGCACACACACACACACACACACAGAGAGAGAGTGGGAAAGAGCACTGGGGGAATGGCGACAGGTCAAGGAGACACAGGATGAGCAGTAGAGGACGTGGCAGGAGCAGATGTGACATTTATGGCATTACTCAATTACATTGGCCCTATTCTCAAATTCACTGTTGAATGTGACATTAAACATGTTCATTACCTCAATATGTGGATTGAGAAATCAAATGGAACCCTGTTTACAACTCTGTACAGAAAATACACTGACATAAGTACTCTGTTACAGGGGGACAGCTTCCACCCTGAGCCATTAAAAAGAGGACTTCCAAGAAGCCAGTTTTTCAGACTGCACAGTATATGCCACTCCACAGAGGACTATCTAGAAAAAGCAGCAAAGATACGCAATAGGTTTCTAACAGGCTACTCTCCACAATGTGTGGATGAAGCTCTTAATATGGCATTGGGGGAAACACAAAATGAACTGCTACAAAAAGACCCACTAGAGTTAAAGAACACTCTGTAATGTTCACCACCACATATACTTTGAACTTGCGAAAATTGGAAGATGCTGTCAAGAAACACTATAATGTTTTATCATCGGAACCAGCTCTGCCAGCTGAATTTAAGAATCCACCACTTATTGTATGTAGGAGAGGGTCGCAATTTACGCGATAAATTGGCCCTTTCCAACTGCCAGCCACAAAAGAAAACAAGGCTCTTTTCCGCCCCCTCTCGAACGGTAGCTATAAATGCAGAGGTTGGGCACAGTGCAATAATATGATGTAGTGTGAATATTTCTGCCACCCACATCAAGGAAAACGGTTATTACGTGCTCAACCACCAATGTTATCTACATGATTAAATGCCCATGTGGGCTGTGTTATGTAGGTTAAGCCTCTCGTTCTCTCAAACAGAATGTGTGCACATAAAAGTTCAATCAGGAGAAAGGACGAGGATTATCCAGTCGCAGTACATTATAATGACCTAAAACATGACATCTCTACATTTAGATTTTGTGGCATGGAGAAAGTGAAGATATCAGACAGGAGAGGTTATATAAATAATACTCTGAGCATAAGAGAATGTTTCGGGATTTTCACATTCCAGACATTATTCCCAAGAGGTTTTAATGATGAAATGCTCATGTATGTTATGTTGTAAATGTCAACATGAATTATGCCCCCTTTTCAGATTACTCTGACGTTTTTCTTGTGCTGTACCCAAGGATTTATGAAAACTTGCCTTGTAGGTCGATGTGGTTTTACAGACGTGTTTTAATACGTTTTATGTACGCACTTTATTCTAATATTTAGGAAATGCACATTGTTATATTTGGTAGAATTTATTTGTTTTCTCTTGACTCCAACCCCATTCGATGCGTGGAACGGCTCTGGGTGGGGCTAAATCTACACAAGGGCGCTATTTTAAAAAAGTGGCCCGAAGGGTGATTAGCCTCCCCATTGACTCTACAAGCGCTGAGAAGGTGTTCTCCGCCGCTGGCCTGCTCTCAAGGCACCATCACATGAACCTGAAGCCACAGACTGGCAAACTCATGTTTCTAAAAACGAATTCAAAGGCACTGTAGATGGAGCGTAATAAGGCATATTTCGTTAATTTTGTTATTTGGTTCTTAGTAAGTCATGTGTGCAATTTGTAGACTATAATGATTTAATACAAAGAAATGTTGTTTAAATCCGGAGTGCTTAATGTCACTGTCTGGCACTCGCGAGTGCTTCACATTTGTTTATTTATAGGCTATAGCCTTGACATATTTGAAATAATATAGCCCAAATAATTCATTTTCGTTCCCTGTCTGGATTTGGACCTATTTAGTGTTTACTGTAAATCCTGTTGATATGACATGCAGCCTAATTGAAATGATGAGCTTCTTATAGTGACGTTTTACAGTTGTTTATTAAAATACTTTTCATTCAAATCATATGGTTTAGTTTCAATACTAAAAAAACAAATGGTAGGCCCAGGTAGTCACAAAAAATAGATGGTGGTTGTGATTTTAATGAATGGAGCGAATTAAACCTTACCTTAACCATTTTGAATTAAAGCCTAAACTTAACCCTTACCTTAACCATTTTGAATTAAAGCCTAAACTTAACCCTTACCTTAACCATTTTGAATTAAAGCCTAAACTTAACCCTTACCTTAACCATTTTGAGTTAATGCCTAACCTTAAGAATTCAGAATTAATGCCTAAACTTAACCCTAACTTTAAAAATTCGGAGTTCATGTCTAAACTTTTATTGTGTTCTTTTAAATGTATTTTAGGGGGTAGATCAGCGTTAATATTGTGAATAGGTTGTATATATAAAGTACCAGTCAAAAGTTTGGACACACCTACTCATTCAAGTGTTTTTCTTTATTTGTATTTTCTACATTGTAGAATAGTGAAGACATCAAAACTATGAAATAACACACATGGAATAATGTAGTAACCAAAAAAGTGTTATAAAAATAAAAATATATTTGATATTTGAGATTCTTCAAAGTAAACACCCTTTGCCTTGATGACAGCTTTCCACACGCTTGGCATTCTCTCAACCAGCTTCACCTGGAATTATTTTCCAAAAGTCTTGAAGGAGTTCCCAAATGCTGAGCACTTGTTGGGTGCTTTTCCTTCACTCTGTGGTCCAACTCATCCCAAACTATCTCAATTGGGTTGAGGTCGGGTGATTGTGGAGGCCAGGTCATCTGATGCAGCACTACATCACTCTCCTTGGTCAAATAGCCCTTACACAGCCTGGAGGTGTGTTGGGTTATTGACCAATGAAAACAAATTATAGTCCCCCTAAGCGCAAACCATATTGGATGATGTATCGCTTCAGAATGATGTGGTAGCCATGCTGGTTAAGTGTGCCTCGAATTCTAAATAAATCACTGACCGAAATCACACCTCCTCCTCCATGCTTCACCGTGGGAACCACACATGCAGAGATCATCTGTTCACCTACATCCGTTCATCCATTCACCTCTCACAGACACGGAGGTTGGAACCAAAAATCTCAAATTTGGACTCATCAGACCAAAGGACAGATTTCCACCGGTCTAATGTCCATTGTTTCTTGGCCCAAGCAAGTCTCTTATTCTCTTATTCTTATTTATGTCCTTTAGTAGTGGTTTCTTTGCAGCAATTCGACCATGAAGGCCTGATTCACACTGTCTCCTTTCCTGTGGTGATCCTTATGAGAGACAGTTTCATCATAGTGCTTGATGGTTTTTGCGACTGCACTTGAAGAAAATGTGAAAGTTCTTGAAATGTTCCGTATTGACTGACCTTCATGTCTTAAAGGTAATGATGGACTGTCGTTTCTCTTTGCTTATTTGAGCAGTTCTTGCCATAATATGGACTTGGTCTTTTACCAAATAGGGCTATAATCTGCATACCACCCCTACCTTGTTACAACACAACTGATTGGCTCAAATGCATTAAGGAGGAAATTAATTCCACAAATGAACTTTTAATAAGGCACACCTGTTAGTTGAAATGCATTTCAGGTGACTACCTCATGAAGCTGTTTGAGAGAATGCCAAGTGTGTGTAAAGCTGTCATCAAGGCAAAGAGCGGCTACTTTGAAGAACCTCAAATATAAAATATATTTTGATATTTGTATTTATATTTATATTTGTTTAAGACTGTTTTGGTTACTACATGATTCCATATGTGTTATTTCATAGTTTGATGTCTTCCCTATTATTATTATTATGTAGAAAATAGTAAAAATAAAGAAAAACCCTTGAATGAGTAGGTGTGTCCAAACTTTTGACTGTTACTGTAGATTTTTTAAATGATCAATTAGTATATTTGGGGCGGCAGGGTAGCCTAGTGGTTAGAGCGTTGGACTAGTAACTGGAAGGTTGCAAGTTCAAACCCCTGAGCTGACAAGGTACAAATCTGTTGTTCTGCCCCTGAACAGGCAGTTAACCCACTGTTCCTAGGCCGTCATTGAAAGTAAGAATTTGTTCTTAACTGACTTGCCTGGTAAAATAAAGGTAAAATATTTTTTTTTTTGAGTTTAACCATAATATTTGTTCTGTTTTTTCCTGATGGATTAAAGTGAAATTGCAACCAACCTTGTATGGCTTGTTTTAAAAATAGACATATTTTGGAGTTTATTTCATTTTCAAATAACCAAAATTGAGAGGTTGTAATCTGAATAAAGATAAAAAGGCCATTCTTGAACATGAGGTGAGACATTCTTACTAATCTGCTAGAGAACCAGTTTGGATTTAAGTATAACTTTTATCACTGAAGCCTTTAGTGAGATGTCTAAACTTAATCTTAAACACTAAATATGGTGTTTTGAACAACTTCAAAAGTTGACGTTTGAGAAACATGGATGAACGTCTAATTCTGACATGAGACTGTGAGAGCTTGTAGGGGTGATACAGCTGCCCAGAGGGAAACACCTCAGGTCAGCAGGCACCTTGACACAACACTGGTGCACTGGTCTCAATGTTAGCTACCGCCGGTGACATCGTGATACAGCTGCCCAGAGGGAGACACCACAGCCAGGTCAGCAGGCACCTTGACACAACACTGGTGCACTGGTCTCAATGTTAGCTACCGCCGGTGACATCGTGATACAGCTGCCCAGAGGGAAACACCTCAGGTCAGCAGGCACCTTGACACAACACTGGTCACTGGTGCACTGGTCTCAATGTTAGCTACCGCCGGCGACATCGTGATACAGCTGCCCAGAGGGAAACATCTCAGGTCAGCAGGCACCTTGACACAACACTTGTGCACTGGTCTCAATGTTAGCTACCGCCGGTGACATCGTGATACAGCTGCCCAGAGGGAGACACCACAGCCAGGTCAGCAGGCACCTTGACACAACACTGGTGCACTGGTTGCAATGTTAGCTCCCGCCGGCGACATCGTGATACAGCTGCCCAGAGGGAAACACCTCAGGTCAGCAGGCACCTTGACACAACACTGGTGCACTGGTCTCAATGTTAGCTACCGCCGGTGACATCAGTGATACAGCTGCCCAGAGGGAAACACCTCAGGTCAGCAGGCACCTTGACACAACACTGGTGCACTGGTCTCAATGTTAGCTACCGCCGGCGACATCGTGATACAGCTGCCCAGAGGGAAACACCTCAGGTCAGCAGGCACCTTGACACAACACTGGTGCACTGGTCTCAATGTTAGCTACCGCCGGTGACATCTGGTGCACTGATACAGCTGCCCAGAGGGAAACACCTCAGGTCAGCAGGCACCTTGACACAACACTGGTGCACTGGTCTCAATGTTAGCTACCGCCGGTGACATCATGTTAGCTAAACATCGTTACAGCTGCCCAGAGGGAAACACCTCAGGTCAGCAGGCACCTTGACACAACACTGGTGCACTGGTCTCAATGTTAGCTACCGCCGGTGACATCGTGATACAGCTGCCCAGAGGGAGACACCACAGGCCAGCAGGCACCTTGACACAACACTGGTGCACTGGTCTCAATGTTAGCTACCGCCGGTGACATCGTGATACAGCTGCCCAGAGGGAAACACCTCAGGTCAGCAGGCACCTTGACACAACACTGGTGCACTGGTCTCAATGTTAGCTACCGCCGGTGACATCGTGATACAGCTGCCCAGAGGGAAACACCTCAGGTCAGCAGGCACCTTGACACAACACTGGTGCACTGGTCTCAATGTTAGCTACCGCCGGTGACATCGTGATACAGCTGCCCAGAGGGAAAAACCTCAGCCAGGTCAGCAGGCACCTTGACACAACACTGGTGCACTGGTCTCAATGTTAGCTACCGCCGGTGACATCGTGATACAGCTGCCCAGAGGGAGACACCACAGGCCAGCAGGCACCTTGACACAACACTGGTGCACTGGTCTCAATGTTAGCTACCGCCGGTGACATCGTGATACAGCTGCCCAGAGGGAAACACCTCAGGTCAGCAGGCACCTTGACACAACACTGGTGCACTGGTCTCAATGTTAGCTACCAGGCACCTTGACACAACACTGGTGCACTGGTCTCAGCTCGTGACATCGTGATACAGCTGCCCAGAGGGAAACACCTCAGGTCAGCAGGCACCTTGACACAACACTGGTGCACTGACACAACACTGGTGCACTGGTCTCAATGTTAGCTACCGCCGGTGACATCGTGATACAGCTGCCCAGAGGGAAACACCTCAGCCAGGTCAGCAGGCACATACACCCACTCCTTTCAACACACCCAGTAACCTATGCACTGGTCTCAATGGTCGACATATTGGACAGCAGCTACACATACTTGCTTCTTATTTTTACATTCAATATATATATATTTTTTACATACTTGCTTCTTATTTTTACATTTAATATATATATATTTTTTACATACTTGCTTCTATTCACCTAGGTTTTAGAATAAGTAAACAGCATGTTTGTCCTTCAAGAAACGTCCACAAGAGGTCTCCTCAGATCAGAACATCAGCACGTTGTATGAGGTCGAGGATAATCATTTTCATCAAGTCTTATTTGCATGTTTGAAGGACACTGACAGTTGTACACTTTGATATGATTGACATAACAGGATTCCCGCAGTTGAATGAGCTACTGGCTGCATCCTTCATTAATCACTTGTTAATTGGGTCTTTTCACACATCTGTTGTAGCATAAGCACTAAAAGTTTGACTTTAGCAAAACGTCTTTGCCGAAGTCTTTTCATACTAAAGTGATACTGTACATGAAAAGGATATTACAACTGCCTATTTACAATCAAACACGGATGTGGATTCTCATTTTAAAGTAAGCAATGATCCACACTACTGCCATAAGCAATTGTTTGTTGACATGCTGTGATTTCTAAATGTATATGTTCTCAATGGGTTAAGCCCACAGTGTCATCACCGTGAACTTTGACATAACTTCCTCTGATTACTGTGTACAGTATATTGCTCCAAGTCCCGCCTTCAGATTGGGCGTGCGTTGGTAGCGCAGGTGTGATTGTATCCATTCTACGTATCTAGAGATAGCCTGGCCCTGAGGTTAACTCCCTCAGCGTTCGCGTTCGATCCTGATAAATTAAATAATTCACTCATTTACTTCAAGTCCACGAAGTAGCGGTTCCCCTGATTTTCCCCGCAGCCAGGTGTGTTCGGAAAGCTTAACGTTCCAGGATTGGGAGGAATAGGGAGAAGAGCGCGCACCGACATACCTGTGAAACTACGGTTGTAAATGAAGATCTGATTGCCACGGACATCGACACGTCTGAGACATTGCCTGGCTAAAATAACAACTCATATCGAGGCTTAAAGCAAGTCGTTTCTTTACGAAGGATCATCATGAAGAAATCAGGATATTCAGGTAGGTGTGCCATTTGATGGAATATTTATTTCTGGGTACTCCTGTTGTTGTTATTACTTTGCTGTAATGTTATTATAACACTTTACATTGTTATTTTACAGTTGTCCATCTATATGTGCACAGTATCAGCTTCAATTATGTAACTTTAGGTTACTTGTAAATATGTAACTCTAGGTTACGTGTACGCGCCCGGGCGCGTAGGTTATCTGTGTTGAGTGAAAGTGAACGTGCCCCAGAGAGATACATGCACATGGACACGGGATAATGATTTATTTTCCTGTACTCTAAAGGTCAGTTATGATTGGCCACCATGATCCCTGACCGAGTCACTAAGCTCCAACCACTTCACAGTATCCCACCATCCCACCTTCATCGTCTAACTATTGAGTGATATACTGTTTCAACACATCTTGCTGTTCTGTTGATTGTGATGAGTTATTAGATATTATAAACTGGGTGATTCGAGCCCTGAAATTCGATCGGTATGACAAAAATGTATTTGTACTGCTGTAATTATGTTGGTAACCCGTTTATAACAGCAATCAGGCACCTCGGGGTTTGTGGTATATTATGGCCAATATACCACAGCTAAGGGCTGTTCTTTTCACGACACAACGTGGAGTGCCTGGATACAGCCCTTAGCCGTGGTATATTGGCCAAATACCACAAACCCTGAGGTGCTTATTACTTAAAGGTAGTTGATCATCTAGTTACCCTTGTTGTGAATTTCCCCTTTCAAAGAGCCTCACATGAAGCCAGGCGTGGCAATTTCTGTTAGTCTTTGACTAAACAATGTCTGACTATTGACAATAGTTAAGTCTGACTGTATTCTTGCTGTCAAATAATTCACAAGATGTTTGAAAACATTGTCTGGAATGGCAAAGTACTAACAAGAGCCATTAGTGAACTCACCTGACCTCTAATCTGTTGGTATAATGAGAGCTGCTTTTCAAGGTCTGGAGGTCACACAATGGCCAAAGATACCTAATGAAAACCTCAAGAAGAATATGATGTTTACTTGCAGTATGGTCTCAATGTATCATTGTATGTAGATTAGAGATGAATAATACATTGATGTGGTAGAGTGTGTTTCCATTTGAGATAATGTTGTCTCTTGACAGTTTGGTTGCAAATACAGTTGATTGACAGGTTGATGGACCTCTCACCACTGCTTCCTCTCCACTGCCCTGTAGCAAGACAAGGGTTATGTCCTACAACACTGCTTCCTCTCCACTGCCCTGCAGCAAGACAAGGGTTATGTCCTACAACACTGCTTCCTCTCCACTGCCCTGTAGCAAGACAAGGGTTATGTCCTACAACACTGCTTCCTCTCCACTGCCCTGCAGCAAGACAAGGGTTATGTCCTACAACACTGCTTCCTCTCCACTGCCCTGCAGCAAGACAAGGGTTATGTCCTACAACACTGCTTCCTCTCCACTGCCCTGCAGCAAGACAAGGGTTATGTCCTACAACACTGCTTCCTCTCCACTGCCCTGCAGCAAGACAAGGGTTATGTCCTACAACACTGCTTCCTCTCCACTGCCCTGCAGCAAGACAAGGGTTATGTCCTACAACACTGCTTCCTCTCCACTGCCCTGCAGCAAGACAAGGGTTATGTCCTACAACACTGCTTCCTCTCCACTGCCCTGCAGCAAGACAAGGGTTATGTCCTACAACACTGCTTCCTCTCCACTGCCCTGCAGCAAGACAAGGGTTATGTCCTACAACACTGCTTCCTCTCCACTGCCCTGCAGCAAGACAAGGGTTATGTCCTACAACACTGCTTCCTCTCCACTGCCCTGCCCTGCAACACTGCTTCCTCTCCACTGCCCTGCAGCAAGACAAGGGTTATGTCCTACAACACTGCTTCCTCTCCACTGCCCTGCAGCAAGACAAGGGTTATGTCCTGCTTCCTCTCCACTGCCCTGCAGCAAGACACGGGTTATGTCCTACAACACTGCTTCCTCTTCACTGCCCTGCACTGCTTCCTCTCCACTGCCCTGCAGCAAGAAGGGTTATGTCCTACAACACTGCTTCCTCTCCACTGCCCTGCAGCAAGACAAGGGTTATGTCCTACAACACTGCTTCCTCTCCACTGCCCTGCAGCAAGACAAGGGTTATGTCCTACAACACTGCTTCCTCTCCACTGCCCTGCAGCAAGACACGGGTTATGTCCTACAACACTGCTTCCTCTCCACTGCCCTGCAGCAAGACAAGGGTTATGTCCTACAACACTGCTTCCTCTCCACTGCCCTGCAGCAAGACAAGGGTTATGTCCTACAACACTGCTTCCTCTCCACTGCCCTGCAGCAAGACAAGGGTTATGTCCTACAACACTGCTTCCTCTCCACTGCCCTGCAGCAAGACAAGGGTTATGTCCTACAACACTGCGTCCTCTCCACTGCCCTGCAGCAAGACAAGGGTTATGTCCTACATCACTGCTTCCTCTCCACTGCCCTGCAGCAAGACAAGGGTTATGTCCTACAACACTGCTTCCTCTCCACTGCCCTGCAGCAAGACAAGGGTTATGTCCTACATCACTGCTTCCTCTCCACTGCCCTACAGCAAGACAAGGGTTATGTCCTACAACACTGCTTCCTCTTCACTGCCCTGCAGCAAGACAAGGGTTATGTCCTACAACACTTATGTCCTACAACACTGCTTCCTCTTCACTGCCCTGCAGCAAGACAAGGGTTATGTCCTACAACACTGCTTCCTCTTCACTGCCCTGCAGACAAGTTACAAGGGTTATGTCCTACATCACTGCTTCCTCTCCACTGCCCTGCAGCAAGACAAGGGTTATGTCCTACAACACTGCTTCCTCTCCACTGCCCTGCAGCAAGACAAGGGTTATGTCCTACAACACTGCTTCCTCTTCACTGCCCTGCAGCAAGACAAGGGTTATGTCCTACATCACTGCTTCCTCTCCACTGCCCTGCAGCAAGACAAGGGTTATGTCCTACAACACTGCTTCCTCTCCACTGCCCTGCAGCAAGACAAGGGTTATGTCCTACAACACTGCTTCCTCTCCACTGCCCTACAGCAAGACAAGGGTTATGTCCTACAACACTGCTTCCTCTCCACTGCCCTGCAGCAAGACAAGGGTTATGTCCTACAACACTGCTTCCTCTCCACTGCCCTGCAGCAAGACAAGGGTTATGTCCTACATCACTGCTTCCTCTCCACTGCCCTACAGCAAGACAAGGGTTATGTCCTACAACACTGCTTCCTCTCCACTGCCCTGCAGCAAGACAAGGGTTATGTCCTACAACACTGCTTCCTCTCCACTGCCCTGCAGCAAGACAAGGGTTATGTCCTACAACACTGCTTCCTCTCCACTGCCCTGTAGCAAGACAAGGGGTTATGTCCTACAACACTGGTTATGTCCTACAACACTGCTTCCTCTCCACTGCCCTGCAGCAAGACAAGGGTTATGTCCTACAACACTGCTTCCTCTCCACTGCCCTCAGCAAGACAAGGGTTATGTCCTACAACACTGCTTCCTCTCCACTGCCCTGCAGCAAGACAAGGGTTATGTCCTACAACACTGCTTCCTCTCCACTGCCCTGCAGCAAGACAAGGGTTATGTCCTACAACATTATTTATTTGTTTCGCCAATGGATGGATGTGTACATGTCATCTTCTCCATGTATTTACTGTGATTGTGATATATGGTCGGCCCACCAGCTATTTAACATGAACGTACTAACTGTAAGTCACTCTGAGACAAGAGTGTCTGCTAAATGAATAACATGACACATGTAAATGTATTGTGGTATACAATATACAGGCCTCATCAGATTACTTAATATCTGGTCTACAGGTGATGATGATTGGCTATCAGATTGTCTGCTCCTAAATGTCTGCCGTCTGAATGTGTGACAGTGAGATGCCATACATGGGTGGTGCATTAGGAAAGTTACTCGAAGAGCCTTGGAGACAAGGTGTTATATCCATCCATCCATCCATCCATCCATCCATCCATCCATCCATCCATCCATCCATCCATCCATCCATCCATCCATCCATCCATCCATCCATCCATCCATCCATCCATCCATCCATCCATCCATGATACTCAGCATGGAGACAAGGTGTTATATCCATCCATCCATCCATCCATCCATCCATCCATCCATCCATCCATCCATCCATCCATCCATCCATCCATCCATCCATCCATCCATGATACTCAGCATGGAGACAAGGGGCTATATTCATTCATCCATCCATCCATGATACTCAGCATGGAGACAAGGGGCTATATTCATTCATCCATCCATCCATGATACTCAGCATAGAGACAAGGTGCTATATTCATTCATCCATCCATCTATGATACTCAGCATGGAGACGAGGTGCTATATTCATTCATCCATGGTACTCAGCATGGAGACGAGGTGCTATATTCATTCATCCATCCATCCATGATACTCAGCATAAACGAGATGCTATATTCATTCATCCATCCATCCATGATACTCAGCATATAGACAAGGTGCTATATTCCATCCATCAATGATACTCAGCATGGAGACGAGGTGTTATATTCCATCCATCCATCCACAGGGTTCAATTCTCTGGCCGACTCTTTTCTCTGTATATATCAATGATGTTGCTCTTGCTGCGGGCGATTCCCTGATCCACCTGTACGCAGACGACACCATTCTGTATACTTCTGGCCCTTCCTTGGACACTGTGCTAACGAACCTCAAACAAGCTTCAATGCCATACCACACTCCTTCCGTGGCCTCCAACTGCTCTTAAACGCAAACGCTAGTAAAACCAAACTCATGCTTTTCAACCATTCGCTGACCGCACCCGCCCGCCCGACTAGCATCACCACCCTGGACGGTTCCGACCTAGAATATGTGGACAACCATAAATACCTAGGTGTCTGGCTAGACTGTAAACTCTCCTTCCAGACTCATATTAAACATCTCCAAAATAAAATCTAGAATCGTCTTTCTATTTCGCAACAAAGCCTCCTTCACTCACACCGCCAAACTTACCCTAGTAAAACTGACTATCCTACCGATCCTCGACTTCGGCGATGTCACCTACAAAATAGCTTCCAACACTCTACCAGCAAACTGATGCAGTCTATCACAGTGCCATCCATTTTGTTACAAAATCACCTTATACCATCCACCACTGCGACCTGTATGCTCTAGTCTGGCTGGCTACATATTCGTCGCCAGACCCACTGGCTCCAGGTCATCTATAAGTCTCTGCTAGGTAAAGCTCCGCCTTATCTCCAGTTCACTGGTCACGATAACAACACCCACCCGTAGCACACGTTCCAGCAGGTGTATCTCACTGATCATCCCCAAAGCCAACACCTCATTTGCCGCCTTTCCTTCCAGTTATCTGCTGCCAGTGACTGAAACTAATTGGTAAAACTGAAAACTCACCAACTTCCAAACATCAACTATCTGAGCAGCTAACCGATCACTGCGCTGTACATAGTCCATCTGTAAAATAGCCCACCCAATCTACCTACCTCATCCCCATACTGTTTTTATTTTATTTACTTTTCTGCTCTTTTGCACACCAGTATCTCTACTTGCACATCATCATCTGCTCATTTATCACTCCAGTGTGTTAATTTGCTAAATTGTAATTATTCGCTCCTGTGGCCTATTTATTGCCTACCTCCTCTGTGCTTTTGAACACACTGTATATAGACTTTCTTTTCTCTACTGTGTAATTGACTTGCTTGTGTTATTGGCTTGTTTATTGTTTACTCCATGTGTAACTCTGTGTTGTTGTCTGTGTCACACTGCTTTGCTTTATCTTGGCCAGGTCGCAGTTGCAAATGATAACTTGTTCTCAACTAGCCTACCAGGTTAAATAAAAATACAAATATTTTTAAAATCCATCTATGATACTCAGCATGGAGACAAGGTGCTATATCCATCCATCTATGATACTCAGCATGGAGACAAGGTGCTATATCCATCCATCTATGATACTCAGCATGGAGACAAGGTGCTATATCCATCCATCTATGATACTCAGCATGGAGACAAGGTGCTATATCCATCCATCTATGATACTCAGCATGGAGACAAGGTGCTATATCCATCCATCTATGATACTCAGCATGGAGACAAGGTGCTATATCCATCCATCTATGATACTCAGCATGGAGACAAGGTGCTATATCCATCCATCTATGATACTCAGCATGGAGACAAGGTGCTATATCCATCCATCATTCTCCCTGTGTTGTCTCTCTCCCCTCCTGACTATGTTTAACCTCCATGTGTGAACACCTGCCTCTAGCCTGTATCTGAACGTAGCCTGTATCCAGCGTCACGTTTCACCCCGAATGGTGGTTCACCCACTCACCCATTCTTTCACCCTTAATGGGTGGTTCACTCACTCACCCATTCTTTCACCCTTAATGGTGGCTCACTCACTCACCCATTCCTTCACCCTTAATGGGTGGTTCACTCACTCACCCATTCCTTCACCCTTAATGGGTGGTTCACTCACTCACCCATTCTTTCACCCTTAATGGTGGCTCACTCACTCACCCATTCTTTCACCCTTAATGGTGGCTCACTCACTCACCCATTCCTTCACCCTTAATGGGTGGTTCACTCACTCACCCATTCCTTCACCCTTAATGGGTGGTTCACTCACTCACCCATTCTTTCACCCTTAATGGTGGCTCACTCACTCACCCATTCCTTCACCCTTAATGGTGGCTCACTCACTCACTCAGCCACTCTTTCACCCTTAACGGTTTCTCAGTCACTCACCCACTCTTTCACCCTTAACGGTTTCTCACTCACTCAGCCACTCTTTCACCCTTAATGGTGTCTCACTCACTCCCTCAGCCACTCTTTCACCCTTAA
>NW_025746314.1:0-27500 GCF_021184085.1 Oncorhynchus gorbuscha
TCCTCTCTCATCCTCTCTCGTCCTCTCTCATCCTCGTTCTCTCTCTTTCTCGTTCTCTCTCTTTCTCGTTCTCTCATCCTCTCTCGTTCTCTCGTTCTCTCTCTCGTTCTCTCATCCTCTCTCGTTCTCTCATCCTCTCTCGTTCTCTCATCCTCTCTCGTTCTCTCTCATCCTCTCTCGTTCTCTCTCTCTCTCTCTCTCTCTCTCTCTCTCTCTCTCTCTCTCTCTCTCTCTCTCTCTCTCTCTCTCTCTCTCTCTCTCTCTCTCTCGTTCTCTCGTTCTCTCAAACTGGTTGGATTACTGAAATATGGTTTGGTTTCCCAACTTCTGACGTCACCAGAGTCTTTCTCAATGTTGACAAAGGGATTTTCAACAGTCACATCGGAAGAATAGCGGGAGGAAAAGGGGAAAGGTCAGCCCCCCCAGCCCCCCCCCAGCCCAACGTCATGACAGTGTATATACTAGTGAGGGTCAGTGTGTATGTGTGTGTATATATATATATTAATGAGGGTCAGTGTGTGTGTGTGTGTGTGTGTGTGTGTGTGTGTGTGTGTGTGTGTGTGTGTGTGTGTGTGTGTGTGTGTGTGTGTGTGTGTGTGTGTGTGTGTATATATATACACATATTAGTGAGGGTCAGTGTGTGTATTAGTGATGAGGGACTGTGTGTGTGTGTGTGTGTGTGTGTGTGTGTGTGTGTGTATATATATATATATTAGTGAGGGTCAGTGTGTGTATTAGTGATCAGGGGCTGTGTGTGTGTTAGTGATGAGGGATAGTATGTGTGTGTATTAGTGAGGGTCTGTGTGTGTATATATATATATTAGTGAGGGTCAGTGTGTGTGTATATATATACATTAGTGAGAGTCAGTGTGTGTGTGTGTATATATATATTAGTGAGGGTCAGTGTGTGTGTGTGTGTGTATATATATATTAGTGAGGGTCAGTGTGTGTGTGTGTGTATATATATTAGTGAGGGTCAGTGTGTGTGTGTATATATATACATTAGTGAGGGTCAGTGTGTGTATTAGTGATGAGGGTCAGTGTGTGTGTATATGTTAGTGAATCAAATCAAATGTATTTATATAGCCCTTCGTACATCAGCTGATATCTCAAAGTGCTGTACAGAAACCCAGCCTAAAACCCCAAACAGCAAGCAATGCAGGTGTAGAAGCACGGTGGCTAGGAAAAACTCCCTAGAAAGGCCAAAACCTAGGAAGAAACCTAGAGAGGAACCAGGCTATGTGGGGTGGCCAGTCCTCCTCTGGCTGTGCCGGGTGGAGATTATAACAGAACATGGCCAAGATGTTCAAATGTTCATAATATACCAGCATGGTCCAATAATAATGAGGCAGAACAGTTGAAACTGGAGCAGCAGCACGGCCAGGTGGACTGGGGACAGCAAGGAGTCATCATGTCAGGTAGTCCTGAGGCACGGTCCTAGGGGTCAGGTCCTCCGAAAGAGAGAATTAGAGAGAGCACACTTAAATTCACACAGGACACCGAATAGGACAAGAGAAGTACTCCAGATATAACAAACTGACCCTAGCCCCCGACATAAACTACTGCAGCATAAATATTGGAGGCTGAGACAGGAGGGGTCAGGGGACACTGTGGCGAGGACACCCCCGGACAGGGCCAAACAGGAAGGATATAACCCCACCCACTTTGCCACAGCACAACCCCCACACCACTAGAGGGATATCTTCAACCACCAACTTACCATCCTGAGACAAGGCCGAGTATAGCCCACAAAGATCTCCGCCACGGCACAACCCAAGGGATGGGCGCCAACCCAGACAGGATGATCACATCAGTGACTCAACCCACTCAGGTGACGCACCCCTCCCAGGGACGGTATGAGAGAGCCCCAGTAAGCCAGTGACTCAGCCCCTGTAATAGGGTTAGAGGCAGAGAATCCCAGTGGAAAGAGGGGAACCGGCCAGGCAGAGACAGCAAGGGTGGTTCGTTGCTCCAGAGCCTTTCCGTTCACCTTCCCACTCCTGGGCCAGACTACACTCAATCATATGTCCCACTGAAGAGATGAGTCTTCAGTAAAGACTTCATGGTTGAGACCGAGTTTGCGTCTCTGACATGGGTAGGCAGACCGTTCCATAAAAATGGAGCTCTATAGGAGAAAGCCCTGCCTCCAGCTGTTTGCTTAGAAATTCTAGGTACAATTAGGAGGCCTGCGTCTTGTGACCGTAGCGTACGTGTAGGTCTGTACGGCAGGACCAAATCAGAGAGATAGGTAGGAGCAAGCCCATGTAATGCTTTGTAGGTTAGCAGTAAAACCTTGAAATCAGCCCTTGCTTTGACAGGAAGCCAGTGTAGGGAGGCTAGCACTGGAGTAATATTATCAAATTATTTGGTTCTAGTCAAGATTCTAGCAGCCGTATTTAGCCCTAACTGAAGTTTATTTAGTCCTTTATCCGGGTAGCCGGAAAGTAGAGCATTGCAGTAGTCTAACCTAGAAGTGACAAAAGCATGGATTCATTTTTATGCATTTTGGACAGAAAGTTTCTGATTTTTGCAATGTTACGTAGATGGAAAAAAGCTGTCCTTGAAATGGTCTTGATATGTTCTTCAAAAGAGAGATCAGGGTCCAGAGTAACGCCGAGGTCCTTCAGTTTTATTCGAGACGACTGTACAACCATTAAGATTAATTGTCAGATTCAACAGAAGATCTCTTTGTTTCTTGGGACCTAGAACAAGCATCTCTGTTTTGTCCGAGTTTAAAAGTAGAAAGTTTGCAGCCATCCACTTCCTTATGTCTGAAACACATGCTTCTATCGAGGGCAATTTTGGGGCTTCACCATGTTTCATTGAAATGTACAGCTGTGTGTCATCCGCATAGCAGTGAAAGTTTACATTATATTTTCGAATGACATCCCCAAGAGGTAAAATATATAGTGAAAACAATAGTGGTCCTAAAACGGAACCTTGAGGAACACCGACATTTACAGTTGATTTGTCAGAGGACAAACCATTCACAGAGACAAACTGATATCTTTCAGACAGATGAGATCTAAACCAGACCAGAACTTGTCCGTGTAGACCAATTTGGGTTTCCAATCTCTCCAAAAGAATGTGGTGATCGATGGTATCAAAAGCAGCACTAAGGTCTAGGAGCACGAGGACAGATGCAGAGCCTCGGTCTGATGCCATTAAAAGGTAATTTACCACCTTCACAAGTGCAGTCTCAGTGCTATGATGGGGTCTAAAACCAGACTGCAGCATTTCGTATACATTGTTTGTCTTCAGGAAGGCAGTGAGTTGCTGCGCAACAGCCTTTTCTAACATTTTTGAGAGGAATGGAAGATTCGATTTTTTTATATTTTCTGGGTCAAGGTTTGGCTTTTTCAAGAGAGGCTTTATTACTGCCACTTTTAGTGAGTTTGGTACACATCTGGTGGATGGAGAGCCGTTTATTATGTTCAACATAGGAGGGCCAAGCACAGGAACAGCTCTTTCAGTAGTTTAGTTGGAATAGGGTCCAGTATGCAGCTTGAAGGTTTAGAGGCCATGATTATTTTCATCATTGTGTCAAGAGATATAGTACTAAAACACTTGAGCGTCTCTCTTGATCCTAGGTCCTGGCAGAGTTGTGCAGACTCAGGACAACTGAACTTTGGAGGAATACGCAGCCTAGTGGTTAGACTCTAACCACTAGGCTGCGTATTCCTCCAAAGTTCAGTTGGTGTCAAACATACGGCCCGCGGGCCGGAACCGGCCCCCAAGGAGGTTCGATCAGGCCCGCAGGATAATTTGAAAGTGGAAAAAATGCATAAAAGACATGGAATTAATATTTTTAATTCGCTGCAATTCATGGATTATCCGCTAAGGGGCGCACTCTTTCCATCAGAGTAGAAGACAAGCCGCATCACTGAGACAGACTGAAAACAGCAGACGGTATCAATGCGCCATCTGCTGCTTGTTACGACGTTGTTAATACCTTGGTCTCTACCTCTCCGCTACACCCTCATTAGCCAAAATGTCGTTATCCAAACGGAGAAAAGTAGATAAGGAGTGTAGAATTTTCAGACTAACACCTTTAAAATGCTGCCTTAGATACTGTTTGCATTGAAAGAATACAGCTCTGTGAAGATAATAATATAATAATAATATATGCCATTTAGCAGACGCTTTTATCCAAAGCGACTTACAGTCATGTGTGCATACATTCTACGTATGGGTGGTCCCGGGGATCGAACCCACTACCCTGGCGTTACAAGCGCCATCCTTACTGTGGTGATTTAAAAAATGTGCACTTTAATGTTAGTCAGCAGCTTCAAAACAAAAGTTGTGTGATGGAATTCTACTGTTCATACAACTCCATAAATTTTCAGTATGTATTGTATGTGTATGTATGTTTCATGTATGAAGTTTACAGATTTACAGGACAGGCGAACACTTTCTTCATTACACATTTAAAATCACTCTCCTTAGTTTGTAAGGTGTACGCAGGGATTACATTTAGATTTTATATGCGTATGTGTAAGTGGTTTAAAAATTCCTTTCTTTAAAAGTCTCATTTAATCTTAAAGTGCATTACTATATTTTTCAGTACCAATTAAAGTTTTGTGCCTTTGTACAATCAGTGGGATCAGTTGCAATGCATATTTGTGAATGATAAAAGTAAATTGCACATTTGTCTAAGGAAATATGAGGTGTTTCATGAAATGTTTTGTAAAAGGATAGTTCATTAAATTTCAATATTTTCCTAATGTTCTTGTGCTTCTTTACACCAAAACAAAGGAAAGACATGATATTTTGGTTATTTATAGCAGAGTATGGTATAATTTTAATGGTCCGGCCCACTTGACATCTCCCTAGGCCGTATGTGGCCCACGATGCGAAATTAGTTTGACACCCCTGGGTTAGAGCGTTGGACTAGTAACCGGAAGGTTGCGAGTTCAAACCCCGAGCTGACAAGGTACAAATCTGTCGTTCTGCCCCTGAACAGGCAGTTAACCCACTGTTCCCAGGCCGTCATTGAAAATAAGAATATGTTCTTAACTGACTTGCCTGGTTAAATAAAGGTAAAATAAAATAAAATTTAAAGAGGAGTCCGTAATTTGCTTTCTAATAATCATGATCTTTTCCTCAAAGAAGTTCATGAATTTATCACTGCTAAAGTGAAAGCCATCCTCTCTTGGGGAATGCTGCTTTTTAGTTAGCTTTGCGACAGTATCAAAAAGGAATTTAGGATTGTTCTTATTTTCCTCAATTAAGTTAGAAAAATAGGATGATCGAGCAGCAGTAAGGGCTCTTTGGTACTGCACGGTACTGTCCTTCCAAGCTAGTCGGAATACTTCCAGTTTGGTGTGGCGCCATTTCCGTTCCAGTGAAGGACATTATGTGTGTGTGTATATATACTGTACTCTATACCATTTACTGCATCTTGCCTATGCCGTTCTGTACCATCACTCATTCATATATCTTTATGTACATATTCTTTATCCCTTTACACTTGTGTGTGTATATGGTAGTAGTTGTGGAATTGTTAGGTTAGATTACTCGTTGGTTATTACTGCATTGTCAGAAGCACAAGAATTTCCCTACATCTGCTAACCATGTGTATGTGACAAATACGATTTGATTTGAAACAGACGCCTCACAAGTCCTAAACTGGCAGCTTCATTAAATCGTACCTGCAAAACACCAGTCTCAACGTCAACAGTGAAGAGGCGACTCCGGGATGCTGGCCTTCTAGGCAGAGTTCCTCTGTCCAGTCTCAACGTCAACAGTGAAGAGGCGACTCTGGGATGCTGGCCTTCTAGGCAGAGTTCCTCTGTCCAGTCTCAACGTCAACAGTGAAGAGGCGACTCCGGGATGCTGGCCTTCTAGGCAGAGTTCCTCTGTCCAGTCTCAACGTCAACAGTGAAGAGGCGACTCCGGGATGCTGGCCTTCTAGGCAGAGTTCCTCTGTCCAGTCTCAAAGTCAACAGTGAAGAGGCGACTCCGGGATGCTGGCCTTCTAGGCAGAGTTCCTCTGTCCAGTCTCAACGTCAACAGTGAAGAGGCGACTCCGGGATGCTGGCCTTCTAGGCAGAGTTCCTCTGTCCAGTCTCAAAGTCAACAGTGAAGAGGCGACTCCGGGATGCTGGCCTTCTAGGCAGAGTTCCTCTGTCCAGTCTCAACGTCAACAGTGAAGAGGCGACTCCGGGATGCTGGCCTTCTAGGCAGAGTTCCTCTGTCCAGTCTCAAAGTCAACAGTGAAGAGGCGACTCCGGGATGCTGGCCTTCTAGGCAGAGTTCCTCTGTCCAGTCTCAAAGTCAACAGTGAAGAGGCGACTCCGGGATGCTGGCCTTCTAGGCAGAGTTGCAAAGAAAAAGACATATCTCAGACTGGCCAATAAAAAGAAAAGATTAAGATGGGAAGAATAACACAGACACTGGACAGAGGAACTCTGCCTAGAAGGACAGCATCCCGTAGTCGCCTCTTCACTGTTGACGTTAAGACTGGTGTTTTGCAGTAGGGATTCTTCAATTAAGTAATTGTTGTCATTCAACAGCTGGAGACTCATTTTTGTGCAATTTTTTTCATTGAAAAATACTGCATCAATTCTAATTGTATTGGTCACATACATATTTAACAGATGTTATTGCAGATGTTTCAAAATGATTGTAAAGATCTCTTGGACAAGAACGTCAATTAATGACCGATTTCTTGAGTTAGATTAATTCGGACTATTCAAGCGATGGTCTTCTGAGGGAGTATGAGAGAAACTCAGCTAGAAATCAAGCAGTCTTAGTTGGATGGTCAGAAGATGAATGGTGAGAATTGTACACTGTGTACGGAACAGCCTGGGGGTCGGACATGTCCCTGTCTCTCTCTCTCTCATATATATGACATGCCTTCTGTCTTGTGACAATAGCTTCTCTGTGTGGGGCCTCCACTTGCAGTCGTCCTATTCTCTTTCTCTCTGTTTTCTCTCTTTTTATTTCTCTTTATTTGTGGTCAGGGGAGTGCGTTTGGTTGTTTCCAGGGGAGTGTGTTTGGTTGTTTCCAGGGGAGTGTGTTTGGTTGTGGTCACGGGAGTGCGTTTGGTTGTATCCAGGGGAGTACGTTTGGTTGTGGTCACGGGGAGTGTGTTTGGTTGTGGTCACGGGAGTGCGTTTGGTTGTGGAACTTAACCAAACATCGTATGGACATAGTGTCACATAGTGTCTCGTAGTGTCTCATAGTGTCTCGTAGTGTCTCGTAGTGTCTCGTAGTGTCTCGTAGTGTCACATAGTGTCACATAGTGTCTCATAGTGTCACATAGTATCACACAGAGCATTAGGAATTGAGGGTCTCGGCTGGGTGTCTGTGAAGCACCTTGTGACGTCTGCTGATGTAAAAAGGGCCTTTATAAAATACGATCGATTGAATCATGGAAAGACGAGGAAATACGAGGCTACTGGGGACACAAGTCAAACTTGTGTTCTTTCCGTTATTAAATCTGTAATCTGTGATATGATCATCTCTACACTGTCCTCTTCTAATCCCTCCTCCTTCCTCCACACTGTCCTCTTCTCATCCCTCCTCCTTCCTCCACATTGTCCTCTCCTCCTCCTTCCTCCACACTGTCCTCTTCTCATCCCTCCTCCTTCCTCCACACTGTCCTCTTCTCCTCCTTCCTCCACACTGTCCTCTCCTCCTCCTTCCTCCACACTGTCCTCTTCTCCTCCTTCCTCCACACTGTCCTCTACTCATCCCTCATCCTTCCTCCACACTGTCCTCTTCTCATCCCTCCTCCACACTGTCCTCTTCTCATCCCTCCTCCTTCCTCCACACTGTCCTCTTCTCATCCCTCCCCCACACTGTCCTCTTCTCATCCCTCCTCCTTCCTCCACACTGTCCTCTACTCATCCCTCCTCCTTCCTCCACACTGTCCTCTTCTCATCCCTCTTCCACACTGTCCTCTTCTCATCCCTCCTCCACACTGTCCTCTTCTCATCCCTCCTCCTTCCTCCACACTGTCCTCTACTCATCCCTCCTCCTTCCTCCACACTGTCCTCTTCTCATCCCTCCTCCACACTGTCCTCTTCTCATCCCTCCTCCACACTGTCCTCTTCTCATCCCTCCTCCACACTGTCCTCTTCTCATTCCTCCTCCACACTGTCCTCTTCTCCTCCCTCCTCCACACTGTCCTCTTCTCCTCCCTCCTCCACACTGTCCTCTTCTCCTCCCTCCTCCACACTGTCCTCTTCTCCTCCCTCCTCCACACTGTCCTCTTCTCCTCCCTCCTCCACACTGTCCTCTTCTCCTCCCTCCTCCACACTGTCCTCTTCTCCTCCCTCCTCCACACTGTCCTCTTCTCCTCCCTCCTCCACACTGTCCTCTTCTCATCCCACCTCCTTCCTCCACACTGTCCTCTTCTCATCCCACCTCCTTCCTCCACACTGTCCTCTTCTCCTCCCTCCTCCACACTGTCCTCTTCTCATCCCACCTCCTTCCTCCACACTGTCCTCTTCTCCTCCCTCCTCCACACTGTCCTCTTCTCATCCCTCCTCCTTCCTCCACACTGTCCTCTTCTCCTCCCTCCTCCACACTGTCCTCTTCTCATCCCTCCTCCTTCCTCCACACTGTCCTCTACTCATCCCTCCTCCTTCCTCCACACTGTCCTCTTCTCATCCCTCCTCCACACTGTCCTCTTCTCATCCCTCCTCCACACTGTCCTCTTCTCCTCCCTCCTCCACACTGTCCTCTTCTCCTCCCTCCTCCACACTGTCCTCTTCTCCTCCCTCCTCCACACTGTCCTCTTCTCCTCCCTCCTCCACACTGTCCTCTTCTCCTCCCTCCTCCACACTGTCCTCTTCTCCTCCCTCCTCCACACTGTCCTCTTCTCATCCCTCCTCCCTCCTCCACACTGTCCTCTTATCCTCCCTCCTCCACACTGTCCTCTTCTCATCCCTCCTCCTTCCTCCACACTGTCCTCTTCTCATCCCTCCTCCACACTGTCCTCTTCTCATCCCTCCTCCACACTGTCCTCTTCTCATCCCTCCTCCACACTGTCCTCTTCTCATCCCTCCTCCACACTGTCCTCTTCTCATCCCTCCTCCACACTGTCCTCTTCTCATCCCTCCTCCACACTGTCCTCTTCTCATCCCTCCTCCACACTGTCCTCTTCTCATCCCTCCTCCACACTGTCCTCTTCTCATCCCTCCTCCACACTGTCCTCTTCTCATCCCTCCTCCACACTGTCCTCTTCTCATCCCTCCTCCACACTGTCCTCTTCTCATCCCTCCTCCACACTGTCCTCTTCTCATCCCTCCTCCACACTGTCCTCTTCTCATCCCTCCTCCACACTGTCCTCTTCTCATCCCTCCTCCACACTGTCCTCTTCTCATCCCTCCTCCACACTGTCCTCTTCTCCTCCCTCCTCCACACTGTCCTCTTCTCCTCCCTCATCCCTCCTCCACACTGTCCTCTTCTCCTCCCTCATCCCTCCTCCACACTGTCCTCTTCTCCTCCCTCCTCCACACTGTCCTCTTCTCATCCCTCCTCCTTCCTCCACACTGTCCTCTTCTCATCCCTCCTCCACACTGTCCTCTTCTCATCCCTCCTCCACACTGTCCTCTTCTCATCCCTCCTCCACACTGTCCTCTTCTCATCCCTCCTCCACACTGTCCTCTTCTCATCCCTCCTCCTTCCTCTGTTCTTTTCCAGGCAACCAGACAAGCTGGTAGTGGTGTGGACTCGCAGGAGCCGACGGAAATCCTCCAAGGTGTGTGTTTTGTCTTGGTACTTCAGGCTGTTTAGCTGGACCTGGTCGTAGGAAGTAGGAAGTAGGAAGAAGGCTAAATCACTGTGGAGATGTATAGTGTACAGCTTTCTATCATATTTCTTCAGAGTTTACCTGTTGGTCTGCACCTTGCATCCGTTTGGGTCTTTACCCTAAATTAGTTTCTGTCTGTGTAAATGTTTGATGTTATATTTAGTGATTTTTTAAAAGTGTATATATTGTGTTTTCGGTCTCCCTCTGTCTCTCACTCTCAATTCAATTAAAATGACTTTATTGGCATGGGTAACATATCTTAACATTACCGAAGCAGGTGAAATAGATTATAAACTAAATAGAAATAATTAGAAATGTGCAGTAAACGTTACACTCACAAAATATTATGGCGAAATACAATGTTGTGAAAAGGTAAAATAAATAAACACTCTCAATCTCTCCCCAGGCTCACAGTTGGCAGCCAGGCATCAAGAACCCCTACCGAGGAGTGGTGGTGTGGCCTGTACCAGAAAACATAGAAATATCTGTCACACTCTTCAAGGTAGCTTTTCTGTGTGTGTTTCTCTGTGTGTGTGTTTCTCTCTCTCTGTGTGTGTGTGTGTGTGTTTCTCTCTCTGTGTGTGTGAGAGAGACTGTTATGTCAACATGCTGATCTCTTGTTGACAGACTTGCCTGGTGTTGAAGCAAAACGGTACAAATCTAATCTGTCACAACTCGCGTAGTAGTCAGGGCCTGTGTTCATGTTGTATAGTAGTCAGGGCCTGTAGTAGTCAGGGCCTGTGTTCATGTTGTATAGTAGTCAGGGCCTGTAGTAGTCAGGGCCTGTATTCATGTTGTATAGTAGTCAGGGCCTGTATTCATGTTGTATAGTAGTCAGGGCCTGTATTCATGTTGTATAGTAGTCAGGGCCTGTATTCATGTTGTATAGTAGTCAGGGCCTGTATTCATGTTGTATAGTAGTCAGGGCCTGTATTCATGCTGTATAGTAGTCAGGGCCTGTATTCATGTTGTATAGTAGTCAGGGCCTGTATACATGTTGTATAGTAGTCAGGGCCTGTATACATGTTGTATAGTAGTCAGGGCCTGTATTCATGTTGTATAGTAGTCAGGGCCTGTATTCATGTTGTATAGTAGTCAGGGCCTGTATTCATGTTGTATAGTAGTCAGGGCCTGTATTCATGTTGTATAGTAGTCAGGGCCTGTATTCATGTTGTATAGTAGTCAGGGCCTGTAGTAGTCAGGGCCTGTATTCATGTTGTATAGTAGTCAGGGCCTGTATTCATGTTGTATAGTAGTCAGGGCCTGTATTCATGTTGTATAGTAGTCAGGGCCTGTATTCATGTTGTATAGTAGTCAGGGCCTGTATTCATGTTGTATAGTAGTCAGGGCCTGTATTCATGTTGTATAGTAGTCAGGGCCTGTAGTAGTCAGGGCCTGTATTCATGTTGTATAGTAGTCAGGGCCTGTATTCATGTTGTATAGTAGTCAGGGCCTGTATTCATGTTGTATAGTAGTCAGGGCCTGTAGTAGTCAGGGCCTGTATTCATGTTGTATAGTAGTCAGGGCCTGTATTCATGTTGTATAGTAGTCAGGGCCTGTATTCATGTTGTATAGTAGTCAGGGCCTGTAGTAGTCAGGGCCTGTATTCATGTTGTATAGTAGTCAGGGCCTGTATTCATGTTGTATAGTAGTCAGGGCCTGTATTCATGTTGTATAGTAGTCAGGGCCTGTAGTAGTCAGGGCCTGTATTAGTCAGGGCCTGTAGTAGTCAGGGCCTGTAGTAGTCAGGGCCTGTAGTAGTCAGGGCCTGTAGTAGTCAGGGCCTGTAGTAGTCAGGGCCTGTAGTAGTCAGGGCCTGTAATCATGTTGTATAGTAGTCAGGGCCTGTAGTAGTCAGGGCCTGTAGTCATGTTGTCTAGTAGTCAGGGCCTGTATTCATGTTGTATAGTAGTCAGGGCCTGTAATCATGTTGTATAGTAGTCAGGGCCTGTATTCATGTTGTATAGTAGTCAGGGCCTGTAATCATGTTGTATAGTAGTCAGGGCCTGTAGTAGTCAGGGCCTGTAGTCATGTTGTCTAGTAGTCAGGGCCTGTAGTAGTCAGGGCCTGTATTCATGTTGTATAGTAGTCAGGGCCTGTATTCATGTTGTATAGTAGTCATGGCCTGTATTCATGTTGTATAGTAGTCAGGGCCTGTATTCATGTTGTATAGTAGTCAGGGCCTGTATTCATGTTGTATAGTAGTCAGGGCCTGTATTCATGTTGTATAGTAGTCAGGGCCTGTATTCATGTTGTATAGTAGTCAGGGCCTGTATTCATAAGGTTGTGTCTGTAAATTATTGTTGGATAAATTACTTGTGTCATGCACAAAGTAGATGTCCTAACCACCTTGCCAAAACTATAGTTTGTTAACTGTGTGTTGACTGAATATAAGCAAGTGATATTTGCTAAATAGTCCATTTAGGTTTCTCCAGAAATAAATCATTATAATTATTGGCGGAGAGTCACGTTGGAAAGAATATATATTTGTAGATATTCTGTCGGCCTACCATAGGCGAAATGAGTATTGTGGACACTACAATTAGGGTGTGGAAATGTTATGCCCCTTAGATATTAATTTACAATCCTCCAATCCTCTTATGCTGTAGCCTACTCCCGACCATCACGCTGTACAGCGACATATGTTCCACGCCATCCCAATGGAAACCCGGAGGGTTTCGTTCTCCGTTTTTCACGAAATAAAACACCATAATATGAATAAAATTTCTTGAAATCAATCCCCTGTGCTATGTTATTACAAAAAAAGGTTTTGAATTCTCTAGTAATGCCAATATGGGAGACGATCAAATGCTTCTCAAAGATGCCTTCTGGTGGTCAAACTAACACTAACTTGCATTAATGTCATTGTGGGGTGTTGTGTGTAGATTGAGGGAATAAGGCTGTAAGGTAACGAGCTGTGGAAAAGGAAGGGGTCTGAATACCTCCGTGTTGTTTCCTCTCCTCTCTCCTAGGACCCCCACGCAGAGGAGTTTGAAGACAAGGAGTGGACGTTTGTCATTGAAAATGTGAGTACACATTACCTCTCCCATCACTTATGCTGGACTGGGTTATAATAATAATATATGCCATTTAGCAGACGCTTTTATCCAAAGCGACTTACAGTCATGTGTGCATACATTCTACGTATGGGTGGTCCCGGGGATCGAACCCACTACCCTGGCGTTACAAGCGCCATGCTCTACCAACTGAGCATGGCGACTGCTCTACCAACTGAGCTACAGAAGGACCATATATTGGCTGGGCTATATGGGCTGGGCTACATGGACTGGGCTATATGGGCTGAGCTATATGGGCTGGGCTATATGGGCTGGGCTACATGGGCTGGGCTATATGGACTGAGCTATATGGACTGGGCTATATGGACTGGGCTATATGGACTGAGCTATATGGACTGAGCTATATGGGCTGGGCTATATGGGCTGGGCTACATGGGCTGGGCTATATGGACTGAGCTATATGGACTGAGCTATATGGACTGGGCTATATGGACTGAGCTATATGGACTGAGCTATATGGACTGGGCTATATGGACTGGACAGGGTTATATGGGCTGAGCTATATGGACTGAGCTATATGGGCTGGGCTATATGGACTGGACAGGGCTATATGGGCTGGACAGGGCTATATGGGCTGGACAGGGTTATATGGGCTGGGCTTAATGGGCTGGGCTGGACAGGGCTATATGGGCTGGACAGGGTTATATGGGCTGGACAGGGTTATATGGGCTGGACAGGGCTATATGGGCTGGACAGGGTTATATGGGCTGGACAGGGCTATATGGGCTGGACAGGGTTATATGGGCTGGGCTTAATGGGCTGGGCTGGACAGGGCTATATGGGCTGGACAGGGATATATGGGCTGGACAGGGCTATATGGGCTGGACAGGGTTATATGGGCTGGACAGGGCTATATGGGCTGGACAGGGCTATATGGGATGTACAGGGCTATATGGGCTGGACAGGGTTATATGGGCTGGACAGGGTTATATGGGCTAGACAGGGTTATATGGGATGTACAGGGTTATATGGGCTGGACAGGGTTATATGGGCTGGACAGGGTTATATGGGATGTACAGGGTTATATGGGCTGGACAGGGTTATATGGGCTGGACAGGGTTATATGGGCTGGACAGGGTTATATGGGCTGGACAGGGTTATATGGGCTGGGCTATATGGGCTGGACAGGGTTATATGGGCTGTACTGGTCTGGCATTTATATGTTCACATGCTGCCATCTAGTGGTCAGACTGATATTCATTCACAGTCCTTCAGTAAAACACTCAGTGCATCTCCATTGACGGGGAATGAAGGGGTGTTCGGAACATCATGTAATAATAATATCATGTGAGAGTGTTTGGCGTAGGACACTCATACCTTCACTGTGTGTTTGGCGTAGGAGACACTCATACCTTCACTGTGTGTTTGGCGTAGGACACTCATACCTTCACTGTGTGTTTGGCGTAGGACACTCATACCTTCACTGTGTGTTTGGCGTAGGACACTCATACATTCACTGTGTGTTTGGCGTAGGACACTCATACCTTCACTGTGTGTTTGGCGTAGGACACTCATACATTCACTGTGTTTGGCGTAGGACACTCATACCTTCACTGTGTGTTTGGCGTAGGACACTCATACCTTCACTGTGTGTTTGGCGTAGGACACTCATACCTTCACTGAGTGTTTGGCGTAGGACACTCATACCTTCACTGTGTGTTTGGCGTAGGACACTCATACCTTCACTGTGTGTTTGGCGTAGGACACTCATACCTTCACTGTGTGTTTGGCGTAGGACACTCATACATTCACTGTGTGTTTGGCGTAGGACACTCATACCTTCACCGTGTGTTTGGCGTAGGACACTCATACCTTCACTGTGTGTTTGGCGTAGGACACTCATACATTCACTGTGTGTTTGGCGTAGGACACTCATACCTTCACTGTGTGTTTGGCGTAGGACACTCATACCTTCACTGTGTGTTTGGCGTAGGACACTCATACCTTCACTGTGTGTTTGGCGTAGGACACTCATACCTTCACTGTGTGTTTGGCGTAGGACACTCATACCTTCACTGTGTGTTTGGCGTAGGACACTCATACCTTCACTGTGTGTTTGGCGTAGGACACTCATACATTCACTGTGTGTTTGGCGTAGGACACTCATACCTTCACTGTGTGTTTGGCGTAGGACACTCATACCTTCACTGTGTGTTTGGCGTAGGACACTCATACCTTCACTGTGTGTTTAGCGTAGGACACTCATACATTCACTGTGTGTTTGGCGTAGGACACCAAAGAGGAACCAGAGAGGAAGTGGGAGGTATGTAGAGAGGGAGAGGGAGGTATGTAGAGAGGAAGTGGGAGGTATGTAGAGAGGAAGTGGGAGGTATGTAGAGAGGGGGAGGTATGTAGAGAGGGAGGGGGAGGGGTATGTCGAGAGGGAGGGGGAGGTATGTCGAGAGGGAGGGGGAGGTATGTCGAGAGGGAGGGGGAGGTATGTCGAGAGGGAGGGGGAGGTATGTCGAGAGGGAGGGGGAGGTATGTCGAGAGGGAGGGGGAGGTATGTCGAGAGGGAGGTGGATGGGTATGTAGAGAGGGAGGTGGAGGTATATAGAGAGGGAGGGGGAGGTATGTAGAGAGGGAGGGGGAGGTATGTAGAGAGGGAGGGGGAGGTATGTAGAGAGGGAGGGGGGAGGTATGTAGAGAGGGGGGGGGGAGGTATGTAGAGAGGGAGGGGGAGGTATGTAGAGAGGGAGGTGGGAGGTATGTAGAGAGGGAGGGGGGAGGTATGTAGAGAGGGAGGGGTAGGGGTATGTAGAGAGGGAGGGGGGAGGAATGTAGAGAGGGAGGGGGAGGAATGTAGAGAGGGAGGGGGAGGAATGTAGAGAGGGGGGAGGAATGTAGAGAGGGAGGGGTATGTAGAGAGGGAGAGGTATGTAGAGAGGGAGAGGTATGTAGAGAGGGAGAGGTATGTAGAGGGGGAGAGGTATGTAGAGGGGGAGAGGTATGTAGAGGGGGAGAGGTATGTAGAGAGGGAGGGGGAGAGGTATGTAGAGAGGGAGGGGGAGGTATGTAGAGAGGGAGGGGGAGGGGTATGTAGAGAGGGAGGGGGGGGGGTATGTAGAGAGGGAGGGGGAGGGGGGATGTAGAGAGGGGGGGGGAGGAATGTAGAGCGGGAGGGGGGAGGAATGTAGAGCGGGAGGGGGGAGGTATGTAGAGCGGGGTATGTAGGGGGGGGAGGTATGTAGAGAGGGAGGGGGAGGTATGTAGAGAGGGAGGGGGAGGTATGTAGAGGGGGAGGGGGAGGTATGTAGAGGGGGAGGGGGAGGTATGTAGAGGGGGGAGGGGGAGGTATGTAGAGGGGGAGGGGGAGGTATGTAGAGGGGGAGGGGGAGGTATGTAGAGAGGGAGGAGGTATGTAGAAAGGGAGGGGTAGGGGTATGTAGAAAGGGAGGGGTAGGGGTATGTAGAAAGGGAGGGGTAGGGGTATGTAGAGAGGGATGGGGGAGGAATGTAGAGAGGGAGGGGGGAGGAATGTAGAGAGGGAGGGGGGAGAGGGAGGGGGAGGTATGTAGAGATGGAGGGGGGAGGTATGTAGAGATGGAGGGGAGGGGGAGAGGTATGTAGAGATGGAGGGGGAGGTATGTAGAGATGGAGGGGGAGGTATGTAGAGGGGGAGGGGGAGGTATGTAGAGAGGGAGGGGGGGTAGGGGTATGTAGAGAGGGGATGGGGGAGGAATGTAGAGAGGGAGAGGTATGTAGAGAGGGAGAGGTATGTAGAGAGGGAGAGGTATGTAGAGAGGGAGAGGTATGTAGAGAGGGGAGAGGTATGTAGAGAGGGGAGAGGTATGTAGAGAGGGAGAGGTATGTAGAGAGGGAGGGGAGAGGTATGTAGAGAGGGAGGGGGAGGTATGTAGAGAGGGAGGGGTAGGGGTATGTAGAGAGGGAGGGGGAGGGGTAGGGGTATGTAGAGAGGGAGGGGGAGGAATGTAGAGAGGGAGGGGGAGGAATGTAGAGAGGGAGGGGGGGAGAGGTATGTAGAGGGAGGGAGGTATGTAGAGGGGGGGAGGTATGTAGAGAGGGAGGGGAGAGGTATGTAGAGAGGGAGGGGGAGGTATGTAGAGAGGGAGGGGGGAGGTATGTAGAGAGGGAGGGGTAGGGGTATGTAGAGAGGGAGGGGGAGGGTAGGGGTAGGGGTATGTAGAGAGGGAGGGGGAGGAATGTAGAGAGGGAGGGGAGAGGAATGTAGAGAGGGAGGGGGAGAGGTATGTAGAGGGAGGGAGGTATGTAGAGGGGGAGAGGTATGTAGAGGGGGAGAGGTATGTAGAGGGGGAGAGGTATGTAGAGGGGGAGAGGTATGTAGAGGGGGAGAGGTATGTAGAGGGGGAGAGGTATGTAGAGGGGGAGAGGTATGTAGAGAGGGGGAGGTATGTAGAGAGGGAGGGAGAGGTATGTAGAGAGGGAGGGGAGAGGTATGTAGAGAGGGAGGGGGAGGTATGTAGAGAGGGAGGGGGAGGTATGTAGAGAGGGAGGGGTAGGGGTATGTAGAGAGGGAGGGGGAGGGGTAGGGGTATGTAGAGAGGGAGGGGGAGGAATGTAGAGAGGGAGGGGGAGGAATGTAGAGAGGGAGGGGGAGAGGTATGTAGAGGGAGGGAGGTATGTAGAGGGGGAGAGGTATGTAGAGGGGGAGAGGTATGTAGAGGGGGAGAGGTATGTAGAGGGGGAGAGGTATGTAGAGGGGGAGAGGTATGTAGAGGGGGAGAGGTATGTAGAGAGGGGGAGGTATGTAGAGAGGGGGAGAGGTATGTAGAGGGGGGAGAGGTATGTAGAGGGGGAGAGGTATGTAGAGGGGGAGTGGTATGGAGAGGGAGGTATGTAGAGGGGGAGAGGTATGTAGAGGGGGAGAGGTATGTAGAGGGGGAGAGGTATGTAGAGGGGGAGAGGTATGTAGAGGGGGAGAGGTATGTAGAGAGGGGGAGAGGTATGTAGAGAGGGGAGAGGTATGTAGAGAGGGGGAGAGTATGTAGAGAGGGGGAGAGTATGTAGAGAGGGGGAGAGTATGTAGAGGGAGGTATGTAGAGGGGGAGGTATGTAGAGGGGGGAGGTATGTAGAGAGGGGGAGGTATGTAGAGAGGGGGAGGTATGTAGAGAGGGGGAGGTATGTAGAGAGGGGGAGGTATGTAGAGGGGGAGGTATGTAGCGAGGGGGAGGTATGTAGCGAGGGGGAGGTATGTAGAGCGGGGGAGGTATGTAGAGAGGGAGGGGGAGAGTATGTAGAGAGGGGGAGAGTATGTAGAGAGGGGGAGGTATGTAGAGAGGTATGTAGAGGGGGGGGGGGTATGTAGAGAGGGGGAGGTATGTAGAGGGGGAGGTATGTAGCGAGGGGGAGGTATGTAGCGAGGGGGAGGTATGTAGAGCGGGAGAGGTATGTAGAGGGGGAGGGGGAGAGTATGTAGAGAGGGGGAGAGTATGTAGAGAGGGGGAGGTATGTAGAGAGGGGGAGGTATGTAGAGAGGGGGAGGTATGTAGCGAGGGGGAGGTATGTAGCGAGGGGGAGGTATGTAGAGCGGGAGAGGTATGTAGAGGGAGAGGTACAGTGCCTTGCGAAAGTATTCCGCCCCCTTGAACTTTGCGACCTTTTGCCACATTTCAGGCTTAAGATATAAAACTGTATTTTTTGTGAAGAATCAACAACAAGTGGGACACAATCATGAAGTGGAACGACATTTATTGGATATTTCAAACTTTTTTTAACAAATCAAAAACTGAAAAATTGGGCGTGCAAAATTATTCAGTTCCATTCTGTAGAGGCTGGTGGTGTCCTCAGACACCAGAGGGCAGTACAACACAGGCACTGAAACACTCACACAGCATCGTCTGACCAGGGATCTGTCTGCATCACTGTGTGTGTGTCACTGTGTGTGTGTGTGTGTGTGTGTGTGTGTGTGTGTGTGTGTGTGTGTGTGTGTGTGTGTCACTGGGTGTGTGTGTCACTGGGTGTGTGTGTGTCACTGGGTGTGTGTGTGTGTCACTGGGTGTGTGTGTGTGTCACTGGGTGTGTGTGTGTGTCACTGGGTGTGTGTGTGTGTCACTGGGTGTGTGTGTGTGTCACTGTGTGTGTGTGTGTGTGTGTCACTGGGTGTGTGTGTCACTGGGTGTGTGTGTGTGTCACTGGGTGTGTGTGTGTGTCACTGGGTGTGTGTGTGTGTCACTGTGTGTGTGTGTCACTGGGTGTGTGTGTGTCAGTGGGTGTGTCACTGTGTGTGTGTGTCCTATCTGTGTGTGTGTGTCCTATCTGTGTGTGTGTGTCCTATCTGTGTGTGTGTGTGTGTCCTATCTGTGTGTGTGTGTCCTATCTGTGTGTGTGTGTCACTGTGTGTGTGTGTGTCACTGTGTGTGTGTGTGTCCTATCTGTGTGTGTGTGTGTCCTATCTGTGTGTGTGAGTCCTATCTGTGTGGGGGCTTCTGTCTGTGTAGACTTATTATTACTCTAAAATCAGAACCCTCTATCTGGGTTAGTTCATATATATATTTTGCTCAATGAATGAATGCACCCAGGGAGATAGAAGGAGAAAGAGGAGGAGAGGAAAGGTGAGTTTTCCTGACCCCTCATCAGAGAGGAGAGGAGAAAGAGGAGGAGAGGAAAGGTGAGTTTTCCTGACCCCTCATCAGAGAGGAGAGGAGAAAGGGAAGAATAAGCTATTGTCCTCCCCCTCTGAGATGATGAAATTCCAGATTCCTCAGTCTGACCGAGACGTGGTTTAATCTGGAGGCCCTCCACTCTTAATCCCCCTGTCTGTCTTTCCAATTATCATCGCTGCTCCCAGATTGGATTTTGTCATTGAAAATGGCAGTGTCAAACGTCACCTTTCTCTCTGTCACCCACCCACTTTCTCTGCACCTCTCTCTCTCTGTCTCTCTCTCTGTCTCTCTCTCTGTCTCTCTCTCTGCCTCTCTCTCTCTCTCTCTCTCTCTCTCTCTCTCTCTCTCTCTCTCTCTCTCTCTCTCTCTCTCTCTCTCTCTCTCTCTCTCTCTCTCTCTCTCTCTCTCTCTCTCTCTCTCTCTCTCTCTCTCTCTCTCTCTCTCTCTCTCTCTCTCTCTCTCTCCTCTCTCTCCCTCTCCCTCTCCGTCTCCGTCTCCCTCTCCGTCTCCCTCTCTCTCTGTCTCTCTCTCTGTCTCTCTCTCTGTCTCTCTCTCTGTCTCTCTCTCTCTCTCTCTCTCTCTCTCTCTCTCTCTCTCTCTCTCTCTCTCTCTTTCTTTCCTTCTCTCTCTCTCCGTGCTGCTCACAAAATCAGGAATAGAGGAAGAAGATGAGAAGTGTCAGAGACTGTAAATTACTATTCAGTAGTATCTCTAAATTGCATGCTAGTCGTCCCTTTCACCCAGCTTCAAACGGACCCGTATTATCAAAAGGCAAATTGAGGGGTCAAAAGATTTAAGGGTTATTTTTGACGGCAGGCATTGTGCTGCATGGTTCTATTGTGTGTGTGTGTTCTAGATTTAACCACTAACTGTTTGAGTATTAACCAAAGCAGGAGATGGGATCTCCTTTTCAAAGCCTTGGGGACAGTTCACACACATCCTGAGGAACACAATAAGACCAGAGTCGTCGTCTGTTAACACTCAGTAGGTAGGTTTTCTAGCCTGTCTTACTGTTAACTTTGTTTTGGAATACACCATATTATCTCTGTCTGTTTATCTTCTCTTTGTCTCTCTCTGTCTTTCTCTGTCTCTCTTTGTCTCTCTCTTTGTCTCTCTCTGTCTCTCTCTGTCTCTCTCTTTGTCTCTCTCTTTGTCTCTCTGTCTCTCTCTCTGTCTCTCTCTCTCTCTTTGTCTCTCTCTTTGTCTCTCTCTGTCTCTCTCTGTCTCTCTCTTTGTCTCTCTCTTTGTCTCTCTCTTTGTCTCTCTCTTTGTCTCTCTCTTTGTCTCTCTCTTTGTCTCTCTCTCTCTCTCTCTCTCTCTCTCTCTCTCTGTCTCTCTCTCTCTCTGTCTCTCTCTCTCTCTCTCTCTCTCTCTCTCTCTCTCTCTCTGTCTCTCTCTCTCTCTGTCTCTCTCTCTCTGAAGTGAGCTCCGGTCTCTCTCTCTCTGAAGTGAGCTCCGGTCTCTCTCTCTGAAGTGAGCTCCTGTTATTTGTGAACCTCTTCTCTCTCTCTCTCTGAAGTGAGCTCCGGTCTCTCTCTCTCTCTCTGAAGTGAGCTCCGGTCTCTCTCTCTCTCTCTCTGAAGTGAGCTCCGGTCTCTCTGTCTCTCTCTCTCTCTGAAGTTAGCTCTGGTCTCTCTCTCTGAAGTGAGCTCCTGTTATTTGTGAACCTCCTTTCTCTCTCTCTCACACACACACACACACACACACACACACACACACACACACACACACACACACACACACACACACACACACACACACACACACACACACACACACACACACACACACACACACACACACACACACACACACACACACACACACACACACACACACACACACACACACACACACTGTATCCTGTCCTCAGTATTGTCCCCAGGGTTGTGGTGCGCATCCCTCCCACTAGAAGACATTACGTAGGCCAGTGGGTTGTGTGAGTGTGTGTGTCTACGTAGGCCAGTGTGTGTGTGTGTGTCATTACGTAGGCCAGTGGGTTGTGTGAGATGAGTGGGCCTCGTGGAAGAAAAACACAATTATTTCAGCCTCTGGCTATTCACGCAAAGGTGACAAAAGCTGGTATGAAGTATGAAATCCCCAAAGTTTTCCTCGTTCGAAATTGGGATTAATTTGAGCTTCTGGTGTGTTTAATAAAAAAAAGAAGTTACAACCGCACCTCTGTGTGTGTGTGTGTGTGTGTGTGTGTGTGTGTGTGTGTGTGTGTGTGTGTGTGTGTGTGTGTGTGTGTGTGTGTGTGTGTGTGTGTGTGTGTGTGTGTGTGTACTCTGTGTTTCAGTTTGTGTGTGTGTGTTTCACTCTGGCCAACCCGTTCCAACGTAAACCCAATGCGTTTCTATGGGCTTATATTGGACCTTAGCTTGTCGTCTGCCTTCCTGCTTTTGGGACAACGACTCCCATTGTTAGAGCAGAGACATGAGCATCTCATCATTACATGCAGATCTCTGGCGAAGAGCATGAGGGAGAGAGAGAGAGGAGGCGGCAGGCAGGCAGGCAGACTAGCATGAGGGAGGGAGAGAGAGAGAGAGAGAGAGAGAGAGAGAGAGAGAGAGAGAGAGAGAGAGAGAGAGGGAGAGAGGGAGAGAGGGAGAGAGGGAGAGAGAGAGAGAGAGAGAGAGAGAGAGAGAGAGAGAGAGAGAGAGAGAGAGAGAGAGAGAGAGAGAGAGAGAGAGAGAGAGAGAGAGAGAGAGAGAGAGAGAGAGAGAGAGAGAGAGAGAGAGAGAGAGAGAGGGAGAGAGAGGAGGAGGAGGCAGGCAGGCAGACTAGCATGAGAGAGAGAGGAGGAGGCAGGCAGGCCAGCGTGAGGGAGGAGGAGGAGGAGGAGGCAGGCAGGCCAGCGTGATGGAGAGAGAGAGGAGGAGGCAGGCAGGCCAGCGTGATGGAGAGCGAGAGGAGGAGCAGGCAGGCCAGCGTGAGGGAGGGAGAGAGAGAGAGGAGGAGGCAGGCAGGCAGACTAGCATGAGGGAGAGAGAGAGAGAGGAGGAGGCAGGCAGGCCAGCGTGAGAGAGGAGGAGGAGGAGGCAGGCAGGCAGACTAGCATGAGAGAGAGAGGAGGAGGCAGGCAGGCCAGCGTGAGGGAGGAGGAGGAGGCAGGCAGGCAGACTAGCATGAGAGAGAGGAGGAGGCAGGCAGGCCAGCGTGAGGGAGGGAGAAAGAGGAGGCAGGCAGGCCAGCGTGAGGGAGAGAGAGAGGAGGAGGCAGGCAGGCCAGCGTGAGGGAGAGAGAGAGAGGAGGCAGGCAGGCCAGCGTGAGGGAGAGAGAGAGGAGGAGGCAAGCAGGCCAGCGTGAGAGAGAGAGGAGGAGGAGGCAGGCAGGCAGGCAGGCCAGCGTGAGGGAGAGAGAGAGAGGAGGAGGCAGGCAGGCCAGCGTGAGGGAGAGAGAGAGGAGGAGGCAGGCAGGCCAGCGTGAGGGAGGGAGAGAGAGAGAGGAGGAGGCAGGCAGGCAGACTAGCATGAGGGAGAGAGAGAGGAGGAGGCAGGCAGGCCAGCGTGAGAGAGAGAGAGGAGGAGCAGGCAGGCCAGCGTGAGGGAGGGAGAGAGAGAGAGGAGGAGGCAGGCAGGCAGACTAGCATGAGGGAGAGAGAGAGAGAGGAGGAGGCAGGCAGGCCAGCGTGAGAGAGGAGGAGGAGGAGGCAGGCAGGCAGACTAGCATGAGAGAGAGAGGAGGAGGCAGGCAGGCCAGCGTGAGGGAGGAGGAGGAGGAGGAGGCAGGCAGGCAGACTAGCATGAGAGAGAGGAGGAGGCAGGCAGGCCAGCGTGAGGGAGGGAGAAAGAGGAGGCAGGCAGGCCAGCGTGAGGGAGAGAGAGAGGAGGAGGCAGGCAGGCCAGCGTGAGGGAGAGAGAGAGAGGAGGCAGGCAGGCCAGCGTGAGGGAGAGAGAGGGAGGAGGCAAGCAGGCCAGCGTGAGAGAGAGAGAGGAGGAGGCAGGCAGGCAGGCAGGCCAGCGTGAGGGAGAGAGAGAGAGGAGGAGGCAGGCAGGCCAGCGTGAGGGAGAGAGAGAGGAGGAGGCAGGCAGGCCAGCGTGTGGCAGAGAGAGAGAGAGAGAGGAGGAGGCAGGCAGGCCAGCGTGAGAGAGAGAGAGGAGGAGCAGGCAGGCCAGCGTGAGGGAGGGAGAGAGAGAGAGGAGGAGGCAGGCAGGCAGACTAGCATGAGGGAGAGAGAGAGAGAGGAGGAGGCAGGCAGGCCAGCGTGAGGGAGGGAGAAAGAGGAGGCAGGCAGGCCAGCGTGAGGGAGAGAGAGAGGAGGAGGCAGGCAGGCCAGCGTGAGGGAGAGAGAGAGAGGAGGCAGGCAGGCCAGCGTGAGGGAGAGAGAGAGGAGGAGGCAGGCAGGCCAGCGTGAGAGAGGAGGAGGAGGAGGCAGGCAGGCAGACTAGCATGAGAGAGAGAGGAGGAGGCAGGCAGGCCAGCGTGAGGGAGGAGGAGGAGGAGGAGGCAGGCAGGCAGACTAGCATGAGAGAGAGAGGAGGAGGCAGGCAGGCCAGCGTGAGGGAGGGAGGGAGGAGGAGGCAGGCAGGCCAGCGTGATGGAGAGAGAGAGGAGGAGGCAGGCAGGCCAGCGTGAGAGAGAGAGAGGAGGAGCAGGCAGGCCAGCGTGAGGGAGGGAGAGAGAGAGAGGAGGAGGCAGGCAGGCAGACTAGCATGAGGGAGAGAGAGAGAGAGGAGGAGGCAGGCAGGCCAGCGTGATGGAGAGAGAGAGGAGGAGGCAGGCAGGCCAGCGTGAGAGAGAGAGAGGAGGAGCAGGCAGGCCAGCGTGAGGGAGGGAGAGAGAGAGAGGAGGAGGCAGGCAGGCAGACTAGCATGAGGGAGAGAGAGAGAGAGGAGGAGGCAGGCAGGCCAGCGTGAGGGAGGGAGAAAGAGGAGGCAGGCAGGCCAGCGTGAGGGAGAGAGAGAGGAGGAGGCAGGCAGGCCAGCGTGAGGGAGAGAGAGAGAGGAGGCAGGCAGGCCAGCGTGAGGGAGAGAGAGAGGAGGAGGCAAGCAGGCCAGCGTGAGAGAGAGAGGAGGAGGAGGCAGGCAGGCAGGCAGGCAGGCCAGCGTGAGGGAGAGAGAGAGAGGAGGAGGCAGGCAGGCCAGCGTGAGGGAGAGAGAGAGGAGGAGGCAGGCAGGCCAGCGTGTGGCAGAGAGAGAGAGAGAGGAGGAGGCAGGCAGGCCAGCGTGAGAGAGAGAGAGGAGGAGCAGGCAGGCCAGCGTGAGGGAGGGAGAGAGAGAGAGGAGGAGGCAGGCAGGCAGACTAGCATGAGGGAGAGAGAGAGAGAGGAGGAGGCAGGCAGGCCAGCGTGAGGGAGGGAGAAAGAGGAGGCAGGCAGGCCAGCGTGAGGGAGAGAGAGAGGAGGAGGCAGGCAGGCCAGCGTGAGGGAGAGAGAGAGAGGAGGCAGGCAGGCCAGCGTGAGGGAGAGAGAGAGGAGGAGGCAAGCAGGCCAGCGTGAGGGAGAGAGAGAGAGGAGGAGGAGGCAGGCAGGCAGGCAGGCAGGCCAGCATGAGGGAGAGAGAGAGAGGAGGAGGCAGGCAGGCCAGCGTGAGGGAGAGAGAGAGGAGGAGGCAGGCAGGCCAGCGTGAGGGAGAGAGAGAGAGAGGAGGCAGGCAGGCCAGCGTGAGGGAGAGAGAGAGGAGGAGGCAGGCAGGCCAGCGTGAGGGAGAGAGAGAGGAGGAGGCAGGCAGGCCAGCGTGTGGCAGAGAGAGAGGAGGAGGCAGGCAGGCCAGTGTGTGGCAGAGAGAGAGGAGGAGGCAGGCAGGCCAGCGTGAGGGAGAGAGAGAGGAGGAGGCAGGCAGGTCAGCGTGAGGGAGGGAGGGAGGAGGAGGCAGGCAGGCCAGCGTGAGGGAGGGAGAGAGTAGGAGGCAGGCAGGCCAGCGTGAGGGAGAGAGAGAGTAGGAGGCAGGCAGGCCAGCGTGAGGGAGAGAGAGAGGAGGAGGCAGGCAGGCCAGCGTGAGGGAGAGAGAAAGAGGAGGCAGGCAGGCCAGCGTGAGGGAGAGAGGAGGAGGAGGCAGGCAGGCAGGCAGGCAGGCCAGCGTGTGGGAGAGAAATAGTGGGAGAGAGAGAGAGGAGGAGGCAGGCAGGCAGGCCAGCGTGTGGGAGAGAGCGAGAGGAGGCAGGCAGGCAGGCCAGGGTGTGTGTGTGAGAGAGGGAGGAGGCAGGCAGGCCAGTGCGAGGGAGAGAGAGGAGATGAGACAAGGCAAGAAGTGCCTTCTATGCCATCAAATGGAACATAAATTTCAACATACCAATTAGGATCTGGCTAAAAATACTTGAATCAGTTATAGAACCCATTGGCCTTTATGGTTGTGAGGTTTGGGGTCCGCTCACCAACCAAGACTTCACAAAATGGGACAAACACCAAATTGAGACTCTGGATGTAGAATTCTGCAAAAATATCCTCTGTGTACAACTTAGAACACCAAATAATGCATGCAGAGCAGAATGAGGTCGATACCCACTAATTATCAAAATCCAGAAAAGAGCCGTTAAATTCTACAACCACCTAAAATGAAGCGATTCCCAAACCTTCCATAACAAAGTCATCACCTACAGAGAGATGAACCTGGAGAAGAGGCCCCTAAGCAAGCTGGTCCTGGGGCTCTGTTCACAAACACAAACACACCCCACAGAGCCCCATGACAGCAGCACAATTAGACCAAACCAAATCATGAGAAAATAAAAAGATAATTACTTAACACATTGGAAAGAATTAACAAAAAAACAGAGCAAACTAGAATGCTATTTGGCCCTAAACAGAGAGTACACAGCGGCAGAATACCTGACCACTGTGACTGATCCAAACTTAAGGAAAGCTTTGACTATGTACAGACTCAGTGAGCAATGCCTTGCTATTGAGAAAGGCCGCCGTAGGCAGACATGGCTCTCAAGAGAAGACAGGCTATGTGCTCACTGCCCACAAAATGAGGTGGAAACTGAGCTGCACTTCCTAACCTCCTGCCCAATGTATGACCATATTAGAGAGACATATTTCCCTCAGATTACACAGAAACGCAACGAATTCGAAACAAATCCAATTTTGATAAACTCCCATATCTACTGGGGTAAATTCCACAGTGTGACATCACAGCAGCAAGATGTGTGACCTGTTGCCACAAGAAAAGGGCAACCAGTGAAGAACAAACACCATTGTAAATAGAACCCATATTTATGCTCATTTATTTTCCCTTTTGTACTTTAACTATTTGCACATAATATATTATTATATTATTATTTTTGGAATTTCTATGAGTGTAGGGGGAGGGAGGGAGGGAGGGATAGAGAGGAGGGAGGGAGGGAGAGGAAGGGGCGGGCATAAAGAAAGTTTTGGAGTGTGTGTGTGTGTGTTATAAGGTGGACATATCCAGGTGATTTCAGCTGGGGGTTGGGGCCATCATATCGTGTGTGTGTGTGTGTGTGTGTGTGTGTGTGTGTGTGTGTGTGTGTGTGTGTGTGTGTGTGTGTGTGTGTGTGTTATAAGGTGGACATATCCAGGTGATTTCAGCTGGGGTTGGGACCGTCATATCAGGTGTGTGTGGTACTATGATCTCCCGTCCTCAACCTCTATAATGGAGCAGCAGCTTGTCGTCTGAATGAAAGGAAACGAGTTCTGTCTGGTTTGTTCAGACGTTCCTATGTGGGCGACGAATGGCTTTATGGGATTAACACTGAGGTCTGAAATGAACACAGGTTTAGGAGCTGTTTTGTTCTTATGAGATACTATCAGTCAGTTAACACGACCTTCATGAATTATGAAGCCTTGGTGTGTTTGTTTTGATTACATAAATAAGGGATGTTAGCTTATACATAAATTCTCATGGAACAAAATGTACGAGATCTCCTAAACCTGTGTTTACCACAGGCCATATTTGAGTTGTTTATTAAAATATAATCCCTGTAGGTTTTGGCCACTGAGCCATGGCAGAGTTGTGCCTCCAAAAGACACCATTACCAGCTCTCAGGTTTACAGGTCTTTAATCCACAGGGACTCTCTCTATTCCTCCACTTCTTCCTGTCTGTCTGTCTGTCTGTCTGTCTGTCTGTCTGTCTGTCTGTCTGTCTGTCTGTCTGTCTGTCTGTCTGTCTGTCT
>NW_025746314.1:30000-52500 GCF_021184085.1 Oncorhynchus gorbuscha
TAGATACTTCCAGCTGGGGGGTCGTTGCTGCAGGTCCACATGGTCTCCTCCACTGTGGCGTCTCAAGGAGATGATTTAAAATGCCAAAAGTGGGGAGTTTGTATTGTATATGTATTTACTATGGATCCCTATTAGTTCCTGCCAAGGCAGCAGCTACTCTTCCTGGGGTTTATTATGGATCCCCATTAGTTCCTGTCAAGACAGCAGCTACTCTTCCTGGTGTTTACTATGGATCCCTATTAGTTCCTGCCAAGGCAGCAGCTACTCTTCCTGGTGTTTACTATGGATCCCTATTAGTTCCTGTCAAGACAGCAGCTACTCTTCCTGGGGTTTATTATGGATCCCTATTAGTTCCTGCCAAGGCAGCAGCTACTCTTCCTGTGGTTTATTATGGATCCCCATTAGTTCCTGTCAAGGCAGCAGCTACTCTTCCTGGGGTTTATTATGGATCCCCATTAGTTCCTGTCAAGGCAGCAGCTACTCTTCCTGGGGTTTATTATGGATCCCCATTAGTTCCTGCCAAGGCAGCAGCTACTCTTCCTGGGGTTTATTATGGATCCCCATTAGTTCCTGCCAAGGCAGCAGCTACTCTTCCTGGGGTTTATTATGGATCCCCATTAGTTCCTGTCAAGGCAGCAGCTACTCTTCCTGGGGTTTATTATGGATCCCCATTAGTTCCTGCCAAGGCAGCAGCTACTCTTCCTGGTGTTTACTATGGATCCCCATTAGTTCCTGCCAAGGCAGCAGCTACTCTTCCTGGGGTTTATTATGGATCCCCATTAGTTCCTGTCAAGGCAGCAGCTACTCTTCCTGGTGTTTACTATGGATCCCCATTAGTTCCTGTCAAGGCAGCAGCTACTCTTCCTGGTGTTTACTATGGATCCCCATTAGTTCCTGCCAAGGCAGCAGCTACTCTTCCTGGGGTTTATTATGGATCCCTATTAGTTCCTGTCAAGGCAGCAGCTACTCTTCCTGGTGTTTACTATGGATCCCTATTAGTTCCTGTCAAGGCAGCAGCTACTCTTCCTGGGGTTTACTATGGATCCCTATTAGTTCCTGTCAAGGCAGCAGCTACTCTTCCTGGTGTTTATTATGGATCCCCATTAGTTCCTGCCAAGGCAGCAGCTACTCTTCCTGGGGTTTATTATGGATCCCCATTAGTTCCTGTCAAGACAGCAGCTACTCTTCCTGGGGTTTATTATGGATCCCCATTAGTTCCTGCCAAGGCAGCAGCTACTCTTCCTGGGGTTTATTATGGATCCCCATTAGTTCCTGCCAAGGCAGCAGCTACTCTTCCTGGGGTTTATTATGGATCCCTATTAGTTCCTGCCAAGGCAGCAGCTACTCTTCCTGGGGTTTATTATGGATCCCCATTAGTTCCTGTCAAGGCAGCAGCTACTCTTCCTGGGGTTTATTATGGATCCCCATTAGTTCCTGTCAAGGCAGCAGCTACTCTTCCTGGGGTTTATTATGGATCCCCATTAGTTCCTGTCAAGGCAGCAGCTACTCTTCCTGGGGTTTATTATGGATCCCCATTAGTTCCTGCCAAGGCAGCAGCTACTCTTCCTGTGGTTTATTATGGATCCCCATTAGTTCCTGTCAAGGCAGCAGCTACTCTTCCTGGGGTCCAAACAAGGAGTGTGTGTGTGTGTGTGTGTGTGTGTGTGTGTGTGTGTGTGTGTGTGTGTGTGTGTGTGTGTGTGTGTGTGTGTGTGTGTGTGTGTGTGTGTGTGTGTGTGTGTGTGTGTGTGTGTGTGTGTGTGTGTCAGGCTGGAGACAGTAGAAGTAACATGAGAGTAGAACTGGATGTTTTAAGCCCCAGACAGAGAGATCCTAACACAGTCAGAGATAGAGATCCTAACACAGTCAGAGATAGAGGTCCTAACACAGTCAGAGATAGAGGTCCTAATAGAGATAGAGGTCCTAATAGAGATAGAGGTCCTAACACAGTCAGAGATAGAGGTCCTAATAGAGATAGAGGTCCTAACACAGATAGAGATAGAGGTCCTAACACAGTCAGAGATAGAGGTCCTAATAGAGATAGAGGTCCTAACACAGTCAGAGATAGAGGTCCTCAGAGATAGAGGTCCTAATAGAGATAGAGGTCCTAATGAGATAGAGGTCCTAATAGAGATAGAGGTCCTAATAGAGATAGAGGTCCTAAGAGATAGAGGTCTAATCTTCCTAACACAGTCAGAGATAGAGGTCCTAATAGAGATAGAGGTCCTAACACAGTCAGAGATAGGATCCTAATAGAGATAGAGATAGAGGTCCTAACACAGTCAGAGATAGAGGTCCTAACACAGTCAGAGATAGAGGTCCTAACACAGTCAGAGATAGAGGTCCTAGAGATAGAGGTCCTAATAGAGATAGAGGTCCTAACACAGTCAGAGATCCCTCCTAATAGAGATAGAGATAGAGGTCCTAACACAGTCAGAGATAGAGGTCCTAACACAGTCAGAGATAGAGGTCCTAACTAGAGGTCCTAACTTCCTGAGATAGGTCCTAATTAGATAGAGGTCCTATCCCCAGATTCCTAATAGAGATTCCTAACACAGTCAGAGATAGAGGTCCTAACACAGTCAGAGAGAGCGATCCTAACACAGTCAGAGATAGAGGTCCTAACACAGTCAGAGATAGAGGTCCTAATAGAGATAGAGGTCCTAACACAGTCAGAGATAGACCCTAATAGAGATAGAGATTCCTAACACAGTCAGAGATAGAGGTCCTAACACAGATAGAGGTCCTAACTTCCTAACACAGATAGAGGTCCTAACACAGATAGAGGTCCTAACACAGATAGAGGTCCTAACACAGATAGAGGTCCTAACAGAGATAGAGGTCCTAACAGAGATAGAGGTCCTAACACAGATAGAGGTCCTAACACAGATAGAGGTCCTAACACAGATAGAGGTCCTAACACAGATAGAGGTCCTAACACAGATAGAGGTCCTAACACAGATAGAGGTCCTAATAGAGATAGAGATCCTAACACAGTCAGAGATAGATGTCCTAACACAGATAGAGATAGAGGTCCTAATAGAGATAGAGGTCCTAATAGAGATAGAGGTCCTAATAGAGATAGAGGTCCTAATAGAGATAGAGGTCCTAACACAGTCAGAGATAGAGGTCCTAACACAGTCAGAGATAGAGGTCCTAACACAGTCAGAGATAGAGGTCCTAATAGAGATAGAGATCCTAACACAGTCAGAGATAGAGGTCCTAATAGAGATAGAGATAGAGGTCCTAACACAGATAGAGATAGAGGTCCTAATAGAGATAGAGGTCCTAACACAGATAGAGATAGAGGTCCTAATAGAGATAGAGGTCCTAACACAGATAGAGATAGAGGTCCTAATAGAGATAGAGGTCCTAACACAGATAGAGATAGAGGTCCTAATAGAGATAGAGGTCCTAATAGAGATAGAGGTCCTAATAGAGATAGAGGTCCTAATAGAGATAGAGGTCCTAATAGAGATAGAGGTCCTAATAGAGATAGAGGTCCTAATAGAGATAGAGGTCCTAATAGAGATAGAGGTCCTAATAGAGATAGAGGTCCTAATAGAGATAGAGGTCCTAATAGAGATAGAGGTCCTAATAGAGATAGAGGTCCTAACACAGATAGAGGTCCTAACACAGATAGAGGTCCTAACACAGATAGAGGTCCTAACACAGATAGAGGTCCTAACACAGATAGAGGTCCTGATAGAGATAGAGATAGAGGTCCTAACGCAGTCAGAGATAGAGGTCCTAACACAGATAGAGATAGAGGTCCTAATAGAGATAGAGGTCCTACCATAGTCAGAGATAGAGGTCCTAATAGAGATGGAGGTCCTAATAGAGATAGAGATAGAGGTCCTAATAGAGATAGATGTCCTAACACAGTCAGAGATAGAGGTCCTAATAGAGATAGATGTCCTAACACAGTCAGAGATAGAGGTCCTAACACAGTCAGAGATAGAGGTCCTAACACAGTCAGAGATAGAGGTCCTAACACAGATAGAGATAGAGGTCCTAATAGAGATAGAGGTCCTAATAGAGATGGAGGTCCTAACACAGATAGAAATAGAGGTCCTAATAGAGGTAGAGGTCCTAACACAGTCAGAGATAATGTCCTAACACAGTCAGAGATAATGTCCTAACACAGTCAGAGATAATGTCCTAACACAGTCAGAGATAATGTCCTAACACAGTCAGAGATAATGTCCTAACACAGTCAGAGATAATGTCCTAACACAGTCAGAGATAATGTCCTAACACAGTCAGAGATAATGTCCTAACACAGTCAGAGATAGAGGTCCTAACACAGATAGAGATCGAGGTCCTAATAGAGATCGAGGTCCTAATAGAGATAGAGGTCCTAACACAGACAGAGATAGAGGTCCTAACACAGACAGAGATAGAGGTCCTAACACAGTCAGAGATAGAGGTCCTAACACAGTCAGAGATAGAGGTCCTAACACAGATAGAGATAGAGGTCCTAATAGAGATAGAGGTCCTAACACAGATAGAGATTGAGGTCCTAATAGAGATAGAGGTCCTAACACAGTCAGAGATAGAGGTCCTAATAGAGATAGAGGTCCTAACACAGTTAGAGATAGAGGTCCTAACACAGATAGAAATAGAGGTCCTAACACAGATAGAGATAGAGGTCCTAATAGAGATAGAGGTCCTAACACAGATAGAGATAGAGGTCCTAATAGAGATAGAGGTCCTAACACAGTCAGAGATAGAGGTCCTAACACAGATAGAAATAGAGGTCCTAATAGAGATAGAGGTCCTAACACAGAGAGATAGAGGTCCTAACACAGATAGAGATAGAGGTCCTAATAGAGATAGAGGTCCTAACACAGATAGAAATAGAGGTCCTAACACAGATAGAGATAGAGGTCCTAATAGAGATAGAGGTCCTAACACAGATAGAGATAGAGGTCCTAACACAGATAGAGATAGAGGTCCTAATAGAGATAGAGGTCCTAACACAGTCAGAGATAGAGGTCCTAACACAGATAGAAATAGAGGTCCTAATAGAGATAGAGGTCCTAACACAGAGAGATAGAGGTCCTAACACAGATAGAGATAGAGGTCCTAATAGAGATAGAGGTCCTAACACAGATAGAGATAGAGGTCCTAATAGAGATAGAGATAGAGGTCCTAATAGAGATAGAGGTCCTAATAGAGATAGAGGTCCTAACACAGTCAGAGATAGAGGTCCTAATAGAGATAGAGGTCCTAACACAGATAGAGATAGAGGTCCTAACACAGTCAGAGATAGAGGTCCTAATAGAGATAGAGGTCCTAACACAGTCAGAGATAGAGGTCCTAACACAGTCAGAGATAGAGGTCCTAATAGAGATAGAGGTCCTAATAGAGATAGAGGTCCTAATAGAGATAGAGGTCCTAATAGAGATAGAGGTCCTAACACAGTCAGAGATAGAGGTCCTAACACAGTCAGAGATAGAGGTCCTAATAGAGATAGAGGTCCTAACACAGTCAGAGATAGACGTCCTAATAGAGATAGAGATAGAGGTCCTAACACAGTCAGAGATAGAGGTCCTAACACAGTCAGAGATAGAGGTCCTAACACAGTCAGAGATAGAGGTCCTAATAGAGATAGAGGTCCTAATAGAGATAGAGGTCCTAACACAGTCAGAGATAGACGTCCTAATAGAGATAGAGATAGAGGTCCTAACACAGTCAGAGATAGAGGTCCTAACACAGTCAGAGATAGAGGTCCTAACACAGTCAGAGATAGAGGTCCTAATAGAGATAGAGGTCCTAATAGAGATAGAGGTCCTAATATAGATAGAGGTCCTAATAGAGATAGAGGTCCTAACACAGTCAGAGATAGAGGTCCTAACACAGTCAGAGAGAGCGATCCTAACACAGTCAGAGATAGAGGTCCTAACACAGTCAGAGATAGAGGTCCTAATAGAGATAGAGGTCCTAACACAGTCAGAGATAGACGTCCTAATAGAGATAGAGATAGAGGTCCTAACACAGTCAGAGATAGAGGTCCTAACACAGATAGAGGTCCTAACACAGATAGAGGTCCTAACACAGATAGAGGTCCTAACACAGATAGAGGTCCTAACACAGATAGAGGTCCTAACACAGATAGAGGTCCTAACACAGATAGAGGTCCTAACACAGATAGAGGTCCTAACACAGATAGAGGTCCTAACAGAGATAGAGGTCCTAACACAGATAGAGGTCCTAACACAGATAGAGGTCCTAACACAGATAGAGGTCCTAACACAGATAGAGGTCCTAACACAGATAGAGGTCCTAACACAGATAGAGGTCCTAATAGAGATAGAGATCCTAACACAGTCAGAGATAGATGTCCTAACACAGATAGAGATAGAGGTCCTAATAGAGATAGAGGTCCTAATAGAGATAGAGGTCCTAATAGAGATAGAGGTCCTAATAGAGATAGAGGTCCTAATAGAGATAGAGGTCCTAACACAGTCAGAGATAGAGGTCCTAACACAGTCAGAGATAGAGGTCCTAACACAGTCAGAGATAGAGGTCCTAATAGAGATAGAGATCCTAACACAGTCAGAGATAGAGGTCCTAATAGAGATAGAGATAGAGGTCCTAACACAGATAGAGATAGAGGTCCTAATAGAGATAGAGGTCCTAACACAGATAGAGATAGAGGTCCTAATAGAGATAGAGGTCCTAACACAGATAGAGATAGAGGTCCTAATAGAGATAGAGGTCCTAACACAGATAGAGATAGAGGTCCTAATAGAGATAGAGGTCCTAATAGAGATAGAGGTCCTAATAGAGATAGAGGTCCTAATAGAGATAGAGGTCCTAATAGAGATAGAGGTCCTAATAGAGATAGAGGTCCTAATAGAGATAGAGGTCCTAATAGAGATAGAGGTCCTAATAGAGATAGAGGTCCTAATAGAGATAGAGGTCCTAATAGAGATAGAGGTCCTAATAGAGATAGAGGTCCTAACACAGATAGAGGTCCTAACACAGATAGAGGTCCTGATAGAGATAGAGATAGAGGTCCTAACGCAGTCAGAGATAGAGGTCCTAACACAGATAGAGATAGAGGTCCTAATAGAGATAGATGTCCTAACACAGTCAGAGATAGAGGTCCTAATAGAGATAGATGTCCTAACACAGTCAGAGATAGAGGTCCTAACACAGTCAGAGATAGAGGTCCTAACACAGTCAGAGATAGAGGTCCTAACACAGATAGAGATAGAGGTCCTAATAGAGATAGAGGTCCTAATAGAGATGGAGGTCCTAACACAGATAGAAATAGAGGTCCTAATAGAGGTAGAGGTCCTAACACAGTCAGAGATAATGTCCTAACACAGTCAGAGATAATGTCCTAACACAGTCAGAGATAATGTCCTAACACAGTCAGAGATAATGTCCTAACACAGTCAGAGATAATGTCCTAACACAGTCAGAGATAATGTCCTAACACAGTCAGAGATAGAGGTCCTAACACAGATAGAGATCGAGGTCCTAATAGAGATCGAGGTCCTAATAGAGATAGAGGTCCTAACACAGACAGAGATAGAGGTCCTAACACAGACAGAGATAGAGGTCCTAACACAGTCAGAGATAGAGGTCCTAACACAGTCAGAGATAGAGGTCCTAACACAGATAGAGATAGAGGTCCTAATAGAGATAGAGGTCCTAACACAGATAGAGATTGAGGTCCTAATAGAGATAGAGGTCCTAACACAGTCAGAGATAGAGGTCAGGTCCTAACACAGTTAGAGATAGAGGTCCTAACACAGATAGAAATAGAGGTCCTAACACAGATAGAGATAGAGGTCCTAATAGAGATAGAGGTCCTAACACAGATAGAGATAGAGGTCCTAATAGAGATAGAGGTCCTAACACAGTCAGAGATAGAGGTCCTAACACAGATAGAAATAGAGGTCCTAATAGAGATAGAGGTCCTAACACAGAGAGATAGAGGTCCTAACACAGATAGAGATAGAGGTCCTAATAGAGATAGAGGTCCTAACACAGATAGAAATAGAGGTCCTAACACAGATAGAGATAGAGGTCCTAATAGAGATAGAGGTCCTAACACAGATAGAGATAGAGGTCCTAACACAGATAGAGATAGAGGTCCTAATAGAGATAGAGGTCTAACACAGTCAGAGATAGAGGTCCTAACACAGATAGAAATATCCTCTAATAGAGATAGAGGTCCTAACACAGATAGAGATAGAGGTCCTAATAGAGATAGAGGTCTAATAGAGATAGAGGTCCTAATAGAGATAGGTCCTAATAGAGATAGAGGTCCTAATAGAGATAGAGGTCCTAATAGAGATAGAGGTCTAGAGGTCAATAGAGATAGAGGTCCTAATAGAGATAGAGGTCCTAATAGAGATAGAGGTCCTAATAGAGATAGAGGTCCTAGGTTTAGAGGTCCTAATAGAGATAGAGGTCCTAATAGAGATAGAGGTCCTAATAGAGATAGAGGTCCTAATAGAGACAGAGGTCCTAATAGAGACAGAGGTCTAGGTCCTAATATAGAGGTCCTAATAGAGATAGAGGTCCTAATAGAGATAGAGGTCCTAATAGAGATAGAGGTCCTAATAGAGATAGAGGTCCTAATAGAGATAGAGGTCCTAATGGATAGAGGTCCTAATCCTCTAGAGGTCAATAGAGATAGAGGTCCTAACACAGTCAGAGATAGAGGTCCAGAGATGGTTTAATCCTCTGGATAGAGGTCCTAATAGCTCCTAATAGAGATAGAGGTCCTAATCCCACAGTCAGAGATGGTCCTAACACAGTTATCCTAACTGAGATAGAGGTCCTAATAGAGATAGAGGTCCTAACACAGACAGAGATGGGTCCTAACACAGACAGAGATGGAGGTCCACAGACTGGGGTCCTAACACAGACAGAGATGGAGGTCCTAACACAGACAGAGATCCTAACACAGATAGAGTAGAGGTCCTCAGAGATAGAGGTCCTAATAGAGATAGAGGTCCTAATAGAGGTCCTAACACACTTCCCTGGTTTCATCCACAGGGTCAATCACAGGGTCAATGTCCTGGTCACCATTTATTTAGGAACTCCTCTGACTGGTTTATCCTCTGGTTACTTCTACTGTCCCCAGCCTGACCTCTTACAAACTGGTTTATCCTCTGGGTCAAACACACACACACACACACACGCTCGCTCAAACACACACACACACACACACACTCTCGCATACAAACACACACACCCACACACACGCTCTCCTACACACACACACACACCCACACACGCTCTCGCATTTATCCTCTGCATACACACACACACACGCTCTAGCATACACACACACACATGCTCTCGCATACACACACACACACACACCCACACAAATGGTCTCGCCTGAATCAGCACACAGTGTTCAGCACAGGTAAGCTGGATCTGGGGGTTGGTGTAAAATGAGAATGGGAGGAAAGGAGAGAGGGACAAGAGAGCTGGCCTCCTCTTCCTGGTTTATCCTCTGGGTCAGCTCCTCTCCCTGGTTTATCCTGTGGGTCAGCTCCTCTCCCTGGTTTATCCTCTGGGTCAGCTCCTCTCCCTGGTTTATCCTCTGGGTCAGCTCCTCTCCCTGGCGTATCCTCTGGGTCAGCTCCTCTCCCTGGTGTATCCTCTGGGTCAGCTCCTCTCCCTGGTGTATCCTCTGGGTCAGCTCCTCTCCCTGGTGTATCCTCTGGGTCAGCTCCTCTCCCTGGTTTATCCTCTGGGTCAGCTCCTCTCCCTGGTTTATCCCCTGGGTCAGCTCCTCTCCCTGGTCTATCCTCTGGGTCAGCCCCTCTTCCTGGTTTATCCTCTGGGTCAGCCCCTCTTCCTGGTTTATCCTCTGGGTCATGACCTCTGTGCCAGGACACTCTAAACCCCCTCTGCCAACTAGAACTAAATCAGTTCAGAGGACAATGGTCAGTTAGTCAATTATCCCTAAATTATCCTTACATTATCCCTAAATGATCCTTACATTATCTCTACATGATCATTACATTATCTCTACACGATCCTTACATTATCCCTAAATTATATTTACATTATCCCTAAATGATCCTTACATTATCCCTACACGATCCTTACATTATCCCCAAATGATCCTTACATTATCCCTACACGGTCCTTACATTATCCCCAAATGATCCTTACATTATCTCTACATGATCCTTACATTATCCCTAAATGATCCTTACATTATCCCTAAATGATCCTTACATTATCCATACATCCATACACTCTGTGTGACCCTGTGTGTTTCAGACTACCAGGAGTCACTCTGTGACCCTGATTTAGCCCACTGCAGTAGTTCAGTCAGACATCTCTGATGTCATCGCCCCCAGTGCCTGACGTGACACCAACACTCACCTCTACCTGTATGATCTTATCCCTCGGTTCCCCTCCTCCTCCTCATAATCCTCCTCTTCATCCCTTCTCACTGTCAGGTGAGGGGGCGTGGGGGTAGGTGGGTCAGGTGAGAGGTGAGCAGTGATTGGCTCTCTGTAGAACGGTGGTTAGTTGTAATCTCAGGTATTTATTTTGTCCTGGTGCGTCTTAAGATGGCTGCCCAAGATGGAGACAGACACTGTGCCGTAAACACTAAACATCCCCAACACACAAATCCCCTTGTTTACACACAAGCTTGACCCACCACACAGAGTGTGTGTGTGCTCGTGGTACAGGGTGTGTTTTGATGGGCTGGGGGGGGGTGTCCCAGTGAAGGAAGGTTCTGCTAGTTGACAGTGAATAGGGTCTAATGCTCCTGACTGATAGTTACACTGATGCCTGAACACACTAACATTCTGTGAGGATGACTCACAACACACAGCTTATGAAGGACAGGGTGTGACTGTGTGTGTGTGTGTGTGTGTGTGTGTGTGTGTGTGTGTGTGTGTGTGTGTGTGTGTGTGTGTGTGTGTGTGTGTGTGTGTGTGTGTGTGTGTGTGTGTGTGTGTGTGTGTGTGTGTGTGTGTGTGTGTGTGTGTGTGTGTGTCACCTTTTATTTTCTCTAAACTCTTTGTCATCTTAACACACACACACACACACACACACACACACACACACACACACACACACACACACACACACACACACACACACACACACACACACACACACACACACACACACACACAGACAGCGACACACAGACCCTGTTGAGAATCTTAATATCATAGTCATCTGCCATTTTAAGAGCTCCTTTAGTAAATCAGCTTTTTCTGGTTTAAACTCATTTCGTCGTCATGAACATTTGAACATCTTGGACTGGTCACCCCTCAGAGCCTGGTTCCTCTCTACAGTACAGCCAGGAGAGAAAGAGCCTGGTTCCTCTCTACCCAACCCAGGAGAGGACTGGTCATAGAGCCTGGTTCCTCTCTACCCAGTACAGCCAGCAGAGGACTGGTCACCCCTCAGAGCCTGGTTCCTCTCTACCCAGTACAGCCAGCAGAGGACTGGTCACCCCTCAGAGCCTGGTTCCTCTCTACCCAGTACAGCCAGCAGAGGACTGGTCACCCTCAGAGCCTGGTTCCTCTCTACCCAGTACAGCCAGCAGAGGACTGGTCACCCCTCAGAGCCTGGTTCCTCTCTACCCAGTACAGCCAGCAGAGGACTGGTCACCCCTCAGAGCCTGGTTCCTCTCTACCCAGTACAGCCAGCAGAGGACTGGTCACCCCTCAGAGCCTGGTTCCTCTCTACCCAGTACAGCCAGCAGAGGACTGGTCACCCCTCAGAGCCTGGTTCCTCTCTACCCAGTACAGCCAGCAGAGGACTGGTCACCCCTCAGAGCCTGGTTCCTCTCTACCCAGTACAGCCAGGAGAGGACTGGCCACCCCTCAGAGCCTGGTTCCTCTCTACCCAGTACAGCCAGGAGAGGACTGGCCACCCCTCAGAGCCTGGTTCCTCTCTACCCAGTACAGCCAGGAGAGACTGGCCACCCCTCAGAGCCTGGTTCCTCTCTACCCAGTACAGCCAGCAGAGGACTGGTCACCCCTCAGAGCCTGGTTCCTCTCTACCCAGTACAGCCAGGAGAGGACTGGCCACCCCTCAGAGCCTGGGTACAGCCAGCAGAGGACTGGTCACCCCTCAGAGCCTGGGTACAGCCAGCAGAGGACTGGTCACCCCTCAGAGCCTGGGTACAGCCAGCAGAGGACTGGTCACCCCTCAGAGCCTGGGTACAGCCAGCAGAGGACTGGTCACCCCTCAGAGCCTGGGTACAGCCAGCAGAGGACTGGTCACCCCTCAGAGCCTGGTTCCTCTCTACCCAGTACAGCCTGCAGAGGACTGGTCACCCCTCAGAGCCTGGTTCCTCTCTACCCAGTACAGCCAGCAGAGGACTTGTCACCCCTCAGAGCCTGGTTCCTCTCTACCCAGTACAGCCAGCAGAGGACTGGTCACCCCTCAGAGCCTGGTTCCTCTCTACCCAGTACAGCCAGGAGAGGACTGGCCACCCCTCAGAGCCTGGTTCCTCTCTACCCAGTACAGCCAGGAGAGGACTGGCCACCCCTCAGAGCCTGGTTCCTCTCTACCCAGTACAGCCAGGAGAGGACTGGCCACCCCTCAGAGCCTGGTTCCTCTCTACCCAGTACAGCCAGCAGAGGACTGGTCACCCTCAGAGCCTGGTTCCTCTCTACCCAGTACAGCCAGACCCCTCAGAGAGGACTGGTCACCCCTCAGAGCCTGGTTCCCCTCAGAGCCTGGGTACAGCCAGCAGAGGACTGGTCACCCCTCAGAGCCTGGGTACAGCCAGCAGAGGACTGGTCACCCCTCAGAGCCTGGGTACAGCCAGCAGAGGACTGGTCAGAGCCTGGTTCCTCTCTACCTGGTACAGCCAGCAGAGGACTGGTCACCCCTCAGAGCCTGGTTCCTCTCTACCTGGTACAGCCAGCAGAGGACTGGTCACCCTCAGAGCCTGGTTCCTTAGAGCCTGGGTACAGCCAGCAGAGGACTGGTCACCCTCAGAGCCTGGGTACAGCCAGCAGAGGACTGGTCACCCCTCAGAGCCTGGGTACAGCCAGCAGAGGACTGGTCACCCTCAGAGCCTGGTTCCTCTCTAGAGTATTTGGTCACCCCTCAGAGCCTGGTTCCTCTCTACCCAGTACAGCCAGCAGAGGACTGGTCACCCCTCAGAGCCTGGTTCCTTGTACAGCCAGGAGAGGACTGGTCACCCCTAATGTTTAACCCAGTAAGCCAGCAGAGGACTGGTCACCCCTCAGAGCCTGGTTCCTCTCTAAGTACAGCCAGCAGAGGACTGGCCACCCCTCAGAGCCTGGTTCCTCTCTAAGTACAGCCAGCAGAGGACTGGTATCAGAGCCTGGTTCCTCTTAAACCCAGCAGATATGGTCATACCTGGTTCCTCTTATACAGCCAGCAGAGGACTGGTCACCCCTCAGAGCCTGGTTCCTCTAAGTACAGCCAGCAGAGGATTATAGAGCCTGGGTAGCCATATTACCCCTCAGAGCCTGGTTCCTCTCTGTAGAGCAGAGGACTGGTCATCAGAGCCTGGTTCCTCTCTACCCAGTACAGCCAGGAGAGGACTGGCCACCCCTCAGAGCCTGGTATACTGGTCAGATATTAAACCATAGATATTATACTGTTCCTCTCTAGATATTATACTTTTGGATATTAAACCACCGTGATACCTGCATTGCTTGCTGTTTGGGGTTTTATACTTTGTAGATATTATGATGTACGAAGGGCTATATAAATAAATTTGATCTGATTTGATTGTAATTTCTAATGTTTAACCTTAAACCCCAGCTGTTAAACCACATATATTAAACCACAGATATTATACTGTAGATATTAAACCACAGATATTATACTGTAGATATTATACTGTAGATATTAAACCACAGATATTATACTGTAGATATTATACTGTAGATATTATACTGTAGATATTATACTGTAGATATTAAACCATAGATATTATACTGTAGATATTAAACCATAGATATTATACTGTAGATATACTAGATATTAAACCATAGATATTATACTGTAGATATTATACTGTAGATATTAAACCACAGATATTATACTGTAGATATTATACTGTAGATATTAAACCACAGATATTATACTGTAGATATTATACTGTAGATATTAAACCACAGATATTATACTGTAGATATTATACTGTAGATATTAAACCACAGATATTATACTGTATATATTAAACCACAGATATTATACTGTAGATATTATACTGTAGATATTATACTGTAGATATTAAACCACAGATATTATACTGTAGATATTAAACCACAGATATTATACTGTAGATATTAAACCATAGATATTATACTGTAGATATTATACTGTAGATATTATACTGTAGATATTATACCACAGATATTATACTGTAGATATTATACTGTAAATATTAAACTGTAGATATTATACTGTAGATATTATACTGTAGATATTATACTGTAGATATTATACTGTAGATATTATACTGTAGATATTAACTGTACCATTATACTGTAGATATTATACTGTAGATATTATACTGTAGATATTAAACCACAGATATTATACTGTAGATATTATACCACAGATATTATACTGTAGTTATTATACCACGGATATTATACCGTAGATATTATACTGTAGATATTATACTGTAGATATTATACTGTAGATATTATACTGTAGATATTAAACCACATATATTATACTGTAGATATTATACTGTAAATATTAAACCACAGATATTATACTGTAGATATTATACTGTAGATATTATACTGTAGATATTATACTGTAGATATTATACTGTAGATATTATACCACATATATTATACTGTAGATATTATACTGTAAATATTAAACCACAGATATTATACTGTAGATATTATACTGTAGATATTATACCACATATATTATACTGTAGATATTATACTGTAAATATTAAACCACAGATATTATACTGTAGATATTATACTGTAGATATTATACTGTAGATATTAAACCACAGATATTATACTGTAGATATTATACTGTAAATATTAAACCACAGATATTATACTGTAGATATTATACTGTGTATTATACCACAGATATTATACTGTGATATTATACTGTAGATATTATACTGTAGATATTATACTGTAGTATTATACTGTAGATATTATACTGTAGATATTAAACCACAGATGTATACTGTAGATATTATACTGTAGATATTATACTGTAGATATTAAACCACAGATATTATACTGTAGATATTATACTGTAGATATTATACTGTAGATATTAAACCACAGATATTATACTGTAGATATTATACTGTAGATATTATACTGTAGATATTATACTGTAGATATTAAACCACAGATATTATACTGTAGATTTTATACTGTAGATATTAAACCACAGATCCCCTATACTGTACTCCCCACAGATATTATACTGTAGATATTCCTCACTATTATACCACATTCCTATACTGTAGATATTATACTGTAAATATTATACTGTAGATATTATACTGTAGATACTTACTGTCCTATTAAACCACAGATTTATACTGTAGATATTAAACCACAGATATTATACTGTAGATATTAAACCACAGATTCCTACTGTAGATATTATACTGTAGATATTAAACCACAGATATTATCACTGTAGATATTAAACCACAGATATTATCACTGTAGATATTAAACCACAGATATTATACTCCTCTTATACTTCCTATTATACTCTAGATATTATACTGTACTCCTCTTACCCACTATTATACTGTAGATTTTATACCCACAGATATTATACTGTAGATATTAAACCATTATACTGTACTATTATACTGTAGATATTATACTGTCATATTATCTTAGATATTAAACCACTATTATACTGTAGATATTATACTGTACCCACTTATACTCAGATATTAAACCACAGATATTATACTGTAGATATTATACTCCCCCTTATACTCACTAGATATTAAACCACTTCCTCTGTAGATATTATACTGTAAATATTAAACCACAGATATTATCACTCCTCTATTAAACCACAGATATTATACTGTTGTTGTGTGTGTGTGTTCCTGTATGTGTGTGTGTTTGTGACCAAATCCTTCTAATGAGGTTTGTGTTCTGTGTGATCCGCCCAACCTTCCCCATTCTCTGTTGGACTTTGGGTGGTCGATCCCCCTCCCTTCCTCCCCTTCCTCACTCCTCTTCCCACTTCCTCACTCCTCCTCCCCCTACCCACTTCCTCACTCCTCTTACCCCCTTCCTCACTCCTCTTACCACTTCCTCACTCCTCTTCCCACTTCCTCACTCCCCTCTTACCCACTTCCTCACTCCTCTTACCACTTCCTCACTCCTCTTACCCACTTCCTCACTCCTCTTACCAATTCCTCACTCCTCTTATCCACTTCCTCACTCCTCTTACCCACTTCCTCACTCCTCTTACCACTTCCTCACTCCTCTTACCCACTTCCTCACTCCTCTTACCACTTCCTCACTCCTCTTACCCCCTTCCCCACTTCCTCACTCCTCTTACCCACTTCCTCACTCCTCTTACCCACTTCCTCACTCCTCTTACCACTTCCTCACTCCTCTTACCACTTCCTCACTCCTCTTACCACTTCCTCACTCCTCCTCCCCCTTCCTCCTCCTCCCCCCCTTCCTCACTCCTCTTACCCACTTCCTCACTCCTCTTACCCCTTCCTCACTCCTCTTACCCCCTTCCTCACTCCTCTTACCCCTTTCTCACTCCTCCTCCCCTTCCTCACTCCTCTTACCCACTTCCTCACTCCTCTTACCCCCTTCCTCACTCCTCTTACCCCTTCCTCACTCCTCTTACCCCTTTCTCACTCCTCCTCCCCCTTCCTCACTCCTCTTACCACTTCCTCACTCCTCTTACCCCCTTCCTCACTCCTCTTCCCACTTCCTCACTCCTCCTCCCCTTCCTCACTCCTCTTACCACTTCCTCACTCCTCTTACCACTTCCTCACTCCTCCTCCCCCTTCCTCACTCCTCTTACCCACTTCCTCACTCCTCTTACCACTTCCTCACTCCTCTTACCCACTTCCTCACTCCTCCTCCCCTTCCTCCCCTCCTCCCCCTTCCTCACTCCTCTTACCCCCTTCCTGTAGTCACATGTCTGCCTTTTCCAGTCTCTCCAGAACTGTGAACCGTCAGCAGTTCTCTTCCAGGGTCCATTACCTCAGCACTGCCCTCAATTTACACTTATTACAAATACTAGTCTCGGTTAAACCAGGTCCTCAGGATCAATGATCCTCATCTAGCCTCTTCTCTCGCTCTCTCTCTCTCTCATTCTCTCTCTCGCTCTCTCTCTCCTTCTCTCTCACTCACTCGCTCTCAGTCTCTCGTTCTCTCCATCTCTCGCCCTCTCATTTTCTCACCCATCTCTCTCGCCCTCTCATTCTCTCTCCCATCTCATCTCTCACCCTCTCATTCTCTCTCCATCTGTCTCACCCTCTCATTCTCTCTCCCATCTCTCTCACCCTCTCATTCTTTCTCTCCATCTCTCTCACCCTCTCATTCTTTCTCTCCATCTCTCTCACCCTCTCATTCTCTCTCTCCATCTCTCTCACCCTCTCATTCTCTCTCCCATCTCTCTCACCCTCTCATTCTCTCTCCCATCTCTCTCACCCTTTCATTCTCTGTCCCATCTCTCTCACCCTCTCATTCTCTGTCCCATCTCTCTCACCCTCTCATTCTCTCTCCATCTCTCTCACCCTCTCATTCTCTCTCCATCTCTCTCACCCTCTCATTCCCTGTCCCATCTTTCTCACCCTCTCATTCTCTGTCCCATCTCTCTCACCCTCTCATTCTCTGTCCCATCTCTCTCACCCTCTCATTCCCTGTCCCATCTCTCTCACCCTCTCATTCTCTCTCCCATCTCTCTCACCCTCTCATTCTCTGTCCCATCTCTCTCACCCTCTCATTCTCTGTCCCATCTCTCTCACCCTCTCATTCTCTCTCTCCATCTCTCTCACCCTCTCATTCTCTGTCCCATCTCTCTCACCCACCCATTAATAATTCTCTCTCCCATCTCTCTCACCCTCTCATTCTCTGTCCCATCTCTCTCACCCTCTCATTCTCTCTCCATCTCTCACCCTTTCATTCTCTCTCCCATCTCTCTCACCCTCTCATTCTCTGTCCCATCTCTCTCACCCTCTCATTCTCTCTCCATCTCTCACCCTTTCATTCTCTCTCCCATCTCTCTCACCCTCTCATTCTCTGTCCCATCTCTCTCACCCTCTCATTCTCTCTCCATCTCTCACCCTTTCATTCTCTCTCCCATCTCTCTCACCCTCTCATTCTCTGTCCCATCTCTCTCACCCTTTCATTCTCTGTCCCATCTCTCTCACCCTCATTCTCTGTCCCATCTCTCTCACCCTCTCATTCTCTCTCTCCATCTCTCTCACCCTCTCATTCTCGCTCTGATTTCTTTATTGGCATGATGTAACAATGTACACATTGCGAAAGCGTAGTTTGTAAATGAATGTATTAATTTATAATATTAACACAATTGAAATAATAAGAATACATTTGTCGACGTAACAACAGTAGTCAGTGGTCAAACTAACCAACACATTCAACCATATCAATAAGCATACAGCAGAGGACATGTGCAGGTTGGTTGGTCTGTCAGACACTGTCCCTCATCTTATGGCAGGCAGCAATGTAGTGGGCTGCCAACCCACAGCTCTCTGCGTCCTCCCCGCCAACCCACAGCTCTCTGCGTCCTCCCCCAACAGGACGGGTAGCCTACTCTCATCAGAGAGGTCTTCAATGTAGTGCGCTGCCAACCCACAGCTCTCTGCGTCCTCCCCCCACAACAGGACGGGTAGCCTACTCTCATCAGAGAGGTCTTCAATGTAGTGCGCTGCCAACCCACAGCTCTCTGCGTCCTCCCCGCCAACCCACAGCTCTCTGCGTCCTCCCCCAACAGGACGGGTAGCCTACTCTCATCAGAGAGGTCTTCAATGTAGTGCGCTGCCAACCCACAGCTCTCTGCATCCTCCCCCGCCAGGACCCACAGCTCTACTCTCATCAGAACCCAGGTCTTCAATGTAGTCCGCCGCCAACCCACAGCTCTCTGCGTCCTCCCCCAACAGGACGGGTAGCCTACTCTCATCAGAGAGGTCTTCAATGTAGTGCGCTGCCAACCCACAGCTCTCTGCGTCCTCCCCCGCCAACCCAAACAGGACGGGTAGCCTACTCTCATCAGAGAGGTCTTCAATGTAGTGCGCTGCCAACCCACAGCTCTCTGCGTCCTCCCCCAACAGGACGGGTAGCCTACTCTCATCAGAGAGGTCTTCAATGTAGTGCGCTGCCAACCCACAGCTCTCTGCATCCTCCCCCAACAGGACGGGTAGCCTACTCTCATCAGAGAGGTCTTCAATGTAGTGCGCTGCCAACCCACAGCTCTCTGCGTCCTCCCCCAACAGGACGGGTAGCCTACTCTCATCAGAGAGGTCTTCAATGTAGTGCGCTGCCAACCCACAGCTCTCTGCGTCCTCCCCAACAGGACGGGTAGCCTACTCTCATCAGAGAGTCTTCAATGTAGTGCGCTGCCAACCCACAGCTCTCTGCGTCCTCCCCGCCAACCCACAGCTCTCTGCGTCCTCCCCCAACAGGACGGGTAGCCTACTCTCATCAGAGAGGTCTTCAATGTAGTGCGCTGCCAACCCACAGCTCTCTGCGTCCTCCCCCAACAGGACGGGTAGCCTACTCTCATCAGAGAGGTCTTCAATGTAGTGCGCTGCCAACCCACAGCTCTCTGCGTCCTCCCCAACAGGACGGGTAGCCTACTCTCATCAGAGAGGTCTTCAATGTAGTGCGCTGCCAACCCACAGCTCTCTGTTTCCTCCCCAACAGGACGGGTAGCCTTCTCATCAGAGAGGTCTTCAATGTAGTGCGCTGCCAACCCACAGCTCTCTGCGTCCTCCCCCAACAGGACGGGTAGCCTACTCTCATCAGAGAGGTCTTCAATGTAGTGCGCTGCCAACCCACAGCTCTCTGGTCCTCCCCCAACAGGACGGGTAGCCTACTCTCATCAGAGAGGTCTTCAATGTAGTGCGCTGCCAACCCACAGCTCTCTGGTCCTCCCCCAACAGGACGGGTAGCCTACTCTCATCAGAGAGGTCTTCAATGTAGTGCGCTGCCAACCCACAGCTCTCTGTGTCCTCCCCAACAGGACGGGTAGCCTACTCTCATCAGAGAGGGTTCAATGTAGTGCGCTGCCAACCCACAGCTCTCTGCGTCCTCCCCCAACAGGACGGGTAGCCTACTCTCATCAGAGAGGTCTTCAATGTAGTGCGCTGCCAACCCACAGCTCTCTGGGTCCTCCCCCAACAGGACGGGGTAGCCTACTCTCATCAGAGAGGTCTTCAATGTAGTGCGCTGCCAACCCACAGCACTCTGGTCCTCCCCAATGGACGGGTAGCCTACTCTCATCAGAGAGGTCTTCAATGTAGTGCGCTGCCAACCCTGGACAGCTCTCTGCGTCCTCCCCTCCAACCCACAGCTCTCTGCGTCCTCCCCCAACAGGACGGGATGAGCCTACTCTCATCAGAGAGGTCTTCAATGTAGTGCGCTGCCAACCCACAGCTCTCTGCGTCCTCCCCCAACAGGACGGGTAGCCTACTCTCATCAGAGAGGTCTTTGAAACCTTGAATACCAGTTTAAATGACACTAATTGTTTTTTCCTCTACAGAACAGGTTAGTGAACTCAGCCCCAGGACCAGCTTAAATACATTTTATCAGGAAATGCAGTTCTGTGCGGGTTCAGTGGTTTCACAGCCTTTCCTCTACAGGGAGCCAGGTTTTCCTGGGTCAGGAAACTCAGCCCCAGGACCAGCTGGATGAGGGTTCAGTGGTTTCACAGCCTTTCCTCTACAGGGAGCCAGGTTTTCCTGGGTCAGGAAACTCAGCCCCAGGACCAGCTGGATGAGGGTTCAGTGGTTTCACAGCCTTTCCTCTACAGGGAGCCAGGTTTTCCTGGGTCAGGAAACTCAGCCCCAGGACCAGCTGGATGAGGGTTCAGTGGTTTCACAGCCTTTCCTCTACAGGGAGCCAGGTTTTCCTGGGTCAGGAAACTCAGCCCCAGGACCAGCTGGATGAGGGTTCAGTGGTTTCACAGCCTTTCCTCTTCAGGGAGCCAGGTTTTCCTGGGTCAGGAAACTCAGCCCCAGGACCAGCTGGATGAGGGTTCAGTGGTTTCACAGCCTTTCCTCTCTACAGGGAGCCAGGTTTTCCTGGGTCAGGAAACTCAGCCCCAGGACCAGCTGGATGAGGGTTCAGTGGTTTCACAGCCTTTCCTCTACAGGGAGCCAGGTTTTCCTGGGTCAGGAAACTCAGCCCCAGGACCAGCTGGATGAGGGTTCAGTGGTTTCACAGCCTTTCCTCTACAGGGAGCCAGGTTTTCCTGGGTCAGGAAACTCAGCCCCAGGACCAGCTGGATGAGGGTTCAGTGGTTTCAGTTTCCTCTACAGGGAGCCAGGTTTTCCTGGGTCAGAACTCCCCAGGACCAGCTGGATGAGGGTTCTGAAGTTTCAGTGTGTCAGTAGAACAGGTTAGTGAACTCAGGACCAGCTGGATGAGGGGACTGAGTTTCAGTGTGTCAGTAGAACAGGTTAGTGAACTCAGCCCCAGGACCAGCTGGATGAGGGGCCTGAGGTTCCAGTGTGTTAGTAGAACAGGTTAGTGAACTCAGCCCCAGGACCAGCTGGATGAGGGGACTGAGGCTTCAGTGTGTTAGTAGAACAGGTTAGTGAACTCAGCCCCAGGACTAGCTGGATGAGGGGACTGAGGCTTCAGTGTGTTAGTAGAACAGGCTAGTGAACTCAGCCCCAGGACCAGCTGGATGAGGGGACTGAGGTTTCAGTGTGTTAGTAGAACAGGTTAGTGAACTCAGGACCAGCTGGATGAGGGGCCTGAGGTTTCAGTGTGTTAGTAGAACAGGTTAGTGAACTCAGCCCCATGACCTGCTGGATGAGGGGACTGAGGTTTCAGTGTGTTAGTAGAACAGGTTAGTGAACTCAGCCCCATGACCTGCTGGATGATGTGCCTCTATGATTTCTCAGCTCTTGGCATTGCAGGGCTTGGTTATGATATGAGAGGCTCACCATATTTAAATGATTCCAAAACTGAATGTCTCGCTCGCTCTCTGTCTCTCTCTCTTCTCTCTGTGTCTATGATAAACCTTCCATCCTGGTAAATGTGAGGTTCTGATATCCACCCCTGCGGCCTTGCTAAGGGTTACTAATCGATCCCAGATCTCTGGGAGTATTACCTAGCGGGGACAGTGTGTGTATCACTATCGGCTATTGGACCTTTTCATCATGGTCCGCGATGGCAGAAGGATCTCCTCCTCTCTCTTTGTCTCTCTGTCTCTGTCTCTTTGTCTCTCTGTCTCTCTCTGTCTCTCTGTCTCTTTGTCTCTCTGTCTCTCTCTCTCTCTCTCTCTGTCTCTCTCTCTCTCTCTCTCTCTCTG